>NW_016827507.1:69840-110557 GCF_001698545.2 Rhinopithecus bieti
GGGAGGGGAGGGGGAGATCAAGAAACAGAGAGAAAGAAATGGTAGTCAAAGACAGCCCTGAAGGGCAGCAGAGGAGACTTAGAACATACTAGAGAGAAGGAAAACACACAACGGGGCGAGAAGTAAGAAAACAGTGCCTAAGGTGAAAGGAAGGAAAGGACGATGAAGTAGAGTGAAGGAAGGTTACAATGTAAGACACTACTCTGGTGGACAATTCTTGCTCTGAAGATTTTAGCCAGGTTTGCCAAAAATTTGTTGGATCTGCATTGTACAATTTGATTTTTACTAATGCTAAATTCTGCTTTCTCTTTCTTCCCATCGTAGGGGTTGATTCTTAATTCACATCCTGCACTCTAAACTTTGTCTTTTCCAGGGAATTATAAATGGCTGGTATTGGTAGTAGACCAAGCAAAGCAGAAGCTTACTGAGCTAGATTATGCACCCTATGTATGGCAATGAGGACATTATGCTGGTGATACGCGGAACACAGAAAGCCCCCGGCACAAGGGAGCTGTCCAACTGCTAAAACATTCACAGGTGGTGCATTCATAAGGCATACTGCTGAAAGGGAATTCATTAGAAGGTGTGGTAAATGTACCAAGCATTTGAAGTACACAGAGAAAAGAGTAGCTTTAAAGATAATGCTGTCAAATAGTATTGCTAAGCATCACTGAGAGATTACAAGAGTATAATGAAGAGCTTAGTGCAAGTGTCATGATATTCAAAGTCAGGTGTTAAAGTTAGAGGGCTCCATTGGTTGCATACAAGAAATCTCTCACATTTTCTGAGAGAATATAGAGGACAATGAGCACAAACACCAAGACCCAACAGCACCAAGACCCAACAGCCAAACTAAAGGGATGACCTTCAAAGATAATTACCCAAAAGGAATATTGCATTCTGGGAAGCGGGAAGGTCAGAGAGTAGGGTCAGCTTCAAGGATATAAAGAATATAGAAGTCATGGCCCCTTCAGTTCTCACATTAACAACAGTCTGGCCCCTGAGGAAATCAGATGGATTCTGAATGAAGTCTGTAGATCAGGGCATGAACAACCAAGTAACAAGCCTGGTTGTAACCAGCATGCTAAATGTGCTTTTGTTGTTGCTAGACTAGATTAATATAATCTCAGGTACATGCTATAGAGACATTGTTTCGGCAAATGTGTTCTTTTGTATTTCAGTCAAAAGAGAGGATAAGACATAGTTTGTATTCATATGGAATGGGTAAAAATACACTTTAACAATATTACCCCAGATCTATGTTCACCATCTCGTCCTCTGTTACAAAATAGTTTAAAGAGAGATGGACCACCTGTAGGGCACACAATATTATTTTAATCTATTATATGAGGGCATCGTGCTCATTGGACAAAGTGAGCAAAAGGTGGCTTCCATGCTGGCAGCCTTGATGAAACTCATGTGAAGCAGAGGATGAGGTATGAACACGGGCAGTTTTAGGGGTTTGCCACATCCATAAAACTGTTAGGGTCTCAGTGGGGCAGAATTATGTGAAACACTTACAGCATTAAGTGGGCCCAAAGCAGAAAAGAGTTTGCAGCAACGTCCAGGCATTAATGTAAGCAGCAATGCCAATTAGGCTGTATAATTTAGCTGACACTTGTATTGCAGATGGGAAAAGATGCTATGTGAAGCACATGGCTTGCTCAAAAAGGAGAACTACAATTCAGTGCCCTGAACTGGGAACAAGATCAAGTCAACTGTGGGAAAGAATGTGATGACTTAGGAAACAAATCCTGGTGAGCTAATGGGCTATGGTAGAGACAGAATGTCTAAGCGTGAGACAAGTGACCATGTGTCTGAAACTGCATCATGAACTGTTTCCTTTCAGACCCACCAAGTCATAAGGCCAAGAGCACAGTGACAATGCATCATGCTTTCAAAGCAGTACCTACAGAATTTAGCCTGAGCCAGACCAGAATGCACAAGCAAGATGCACGAGCAGATATTTCATATGTCCATGGCTCCTACCCGTATTGGGCAAACACTCTTGTTTTGTCAGATATCTTCTATGATCATAGGTATGGGAGATCTTGGATAAATATCTTACCTAGAAGTAAAAGCCTAAGCTAAGCTTACAGGTGGCTTGGTTCAGTGTTGTGTGTGTGTCTGTGCGCGCACACACATGCAAGGTGAAAATGGAGAGCAGTGTCGCAACAGCCTCATTTAGAGATGGTCTTAAGGATAATGACAAAAATCCTCTCAGTGAACAGAGCTTCAGGCAGTGCACACGGTCATCCAATCTGTGTTGAAAGAGAAGTAGCCCAACATTAGAATAAATAAGGAGTCATAAGCAGTAGTGAATGGTCTGGCCAACTTTCCAGGGGCTTTAAGAGAAGATTGTAATATTAATAACCAAGAAATTTTGATGGACGTATAGAAATGGTAATAAGTTGTAAAGTTCTCAGCATTCACTAGAGAGTATTTACCATAGTAGAGATACTAGATAACCAAGTAAACAAAAAGGCCCAGCAAGCCAGCTGATGTCAGCTAGTTAACCTCTGTCCTTGGTTAGCCCAATGCTGACTCAGGAATGAAGTGCCTACAGTGCCACAGGTGGACGTAATGCATGGGCCCAATAGCAAAGACTCACCAGATTTGATTTACTCCTGCTACCAAATATAAAAACTTCCAGCAACAGAAACAAATGCGAAGCCTTCAATGGGAGACAATTTCTGTAAGAGACCCTGAAGCTACTTGGTGATCATCAGACTGTACTGAGCTCCTGTTTCCTGAAAGGGCCAGTAGTTTGTCCTCACAGAAATAGACATGTTTGCTTTTACTACCACAGGACCTTAGGTAGCATCATTACTCAATGGATTTTGGAGCATTTGACCCATGTAAATCAAAGGGATCCACTTTACAGAAAAAGAGCTGAGGGAGTCGGTCCATGACCATGGGATCCTCTGGTTGTGCCCAACTTCACCACATAGAAGCTTTTAGCCTGATTGAATGTTGAACTGGCCCGGTGAAGCAGAGCTGAAAACAATAATTCAGAGTCAGTGCTTTGAGATCACTGCGTGCCATCCTCCAAGACCTACCATATGCTTTGAATCAATCTGTATGGCATTGTTCTGCCAATCAGAAGAATATATGTCCTGGTAATTTAGGGGTAGACAGAGCACTTACAGCAATCCACAGAGAAAACTGGTGCTTCCTATCCCTACAACTATAAGCTCTGCAGGGTTAGAGTCCCTGGTCCCCGGATGTATATGTGGAAGTACATCTGAGCAGACAAGAGATAGACCATGGTAGATATGGAGATGTGCTGCCTTAATCCTTTTGAAAGAGGAGCCTGCTGCCCATCTGCAGGGAGTGCTGCTCAGAGATGGCCACTAATAGCTTCCCAGCATTTAACATAATATCTGCTCTTTTGCCACACACACACACACGTGTTCATTTTTCCACTGTAACCTATGCAATCTGTACTTGATTGAATATTGATTTATAATATTTTTACTTCAAAATACAGTTATACATTTATCAATATGACTAAATATTCTACAATATCATATTTGCAGCTGTATTAAATTCTAAAATCCAAATACCATAGTGCATTTATCTGATTTTGATGTTTATTTTTTTATTTTTGTTTATTGATTTATTTTGAGAGGAAGTCTCACTGTGTCACCAGGCTGGAGTGCAGTGGTGGGATCTCGGCTCACTGCAACTTCCACCTCCCAAGTTCAAGCAATTTCCCTGCCTCAGCCTCCCAAGTAGCTGGGACTACAGGTGCGCACCACCACGCCCAGCTAAGTTTTTGTATTTTAGTAGAGATGGGGTTTCACCATGTTAGCCAGGATGGTCTCTATCTCCTGACCTTGTAATCCGCCTGCCTCGGCCTCCCAAAGTGCTGGGGTTACAGGCATGACCCACTGCGCCCGGCCAATGTTTATTTTAATTGTACTTTTCCTCTCTGTGTAGAGCAGGTTATGAAGTTCCCCTACAGACAATGACATGCAGGGATTCTCAGGATACACTTGGAGAGGACTCGTACTGACTAAAAACTTTACCATAATTAAAGTTGTAGGGTATTGTTAAAAATGTAGGGATAATACATTGAAGACAGAGTAAACTCATTATATCTGTTTATTAATCTTACTCAAAACATTCTTGACTTATGAATTTAAATACCACCTGCTATTCTTGAATCTGTCTTCTTTAGCCCTGAGAGAGTCTAGCCCCAGGTAAGATGGGCCAGAGCAGATGGGACCTTTCTAAAACCAATCTCTGGTGGCCCATTTTCCCATCTTAATTATTGGTTGTAGGAGCAACTGCACAGCATGAAAAAATAAAATAAAACTTACATAATTCTGTTTCTAATTTATGCTTGCAATAAATTATGATTGTGCCTAATTGCTTATGCCAATCACCAAGTTATGATAGGAGGAGAATGACAATGTAATTCTAAAATAAGACATTATTGAGATTGTCAGTGTACTAAGCAGATCAACTATGAGAAAGTGCAGAATGACAGTTTGCGTATTATCAAGCACTAGCTGGCAGGACTTTGTTAAAACACAGAATCTGGCCGGGCGCGGTGGCTCACGCCTGTAATCCCAGGACTTTGGGAGGCCGAGGTCAGCCGATCACAAGGTCAGGAGATCGAGACCATCCTGGCTAACACGGTGAAACCCTGTCTCTACAAAAAATACAAAAAAATTAGCCAGGCATGGTGGCGGGTACCTGTAATCCCAGTTACTCAGGAGGCTGAGGCAGGAGAATGGCATGAACTCAGGAGGTGGAGCTTGCAGTGAGCCTAGATCATGCACTGCACTCCAGCCTGGGCAACAGAGTGAGATTCTGCTTCAAAACAAAACAAAAACAAACAAACAAAAAACCACCCATAATCAATGGTTTTTCGTATTGGGGTTTCTATTTGTGTTCCCTATTGTTTCTCTGACCCGTAACACAAAAATATGTCATTTTAAAAGCCTTGATCGTGACATTGCTGAAAGCAGAAGAGAAGATTCTCTGAGAGGCCTCAAGGAACACAAACATTCTTCTCTCTCTAGGTCAAGCCTCCTCTGATAAGTCAATACAGAGTAGTGGGGAAAACATGCTTCTGTTCAACACTGATCCACTCTCAACTTGCTCATCAGAAATTTAGACACCAGATATTTTTCCTTTAGGGACAACCTCTGAAGGCGATGTGATGATTACATGTACTACCAAGGAAGATGGAGAAGGTGGATATTATGGACAAATTTTGCAGTAAAGTGCCAATATTAGTCTGGTTAGGCTACTATAACAAAATACCATAGACTGGGTGGCTTAGGAATAACAGAGATTTATTTCTCATAGCTCTGGGGGCTGGGAAGTCCAAGATCAAAGTGGTGGCAGATTATTTGTCTGATGAGGACCTGCTTTTTGGTTGACAGAGGGCACCTGTGTCCTCACATGGTAGTGGGGGCAAGGCAGCTCTCTCAGCCTTCTTTTATTAAGGCACCAATCACACCATGTATGATCTCTGTCATGATTTAATCACCCCCAAATGCCCCACCTTCTAATAGCTTCTCCTTAGGGGATAAGATTTTAATATATTAATTTAGGCAAATGCAAACATTTAGACCATAGCACTGCTAAATATACTGTGGTTCAAAAAGAAATTAATGCAAATTTTATATAAGCTCATTAATAGCCATATAGCTTTGGATAAATTAATCTTTTAAATCTTTAGCTTCCTCACATATATGGGAAAATGAATGCCTATCTCTCAGACTGTCTATAAAGATGACATAATAATTTATATAAAGTACTTACCAGTATATATAACATTTTTGATTTTAGATTGATATAAAGTTTTAAATTTATAAGTTCTTTCATGTGTCTGGAACTCGTGGAAGTACTTTCAAAAATAATTCCTAATTTAATCCTCATAGCAACTTTGTAAGGACATGATTGTACTAATTATACAGATAAGAAAATGAAGAGTAAAGAAATCTTGAGACTTGGCCAACATTGCATAATTGGTAAGGTAGTAAAAACTAAGGCTTAGTGTTCTGAATCACATTCAGAAATTGCCCCTATACTCAGACTGGAGTAGCCAACAGCACACCCAGGAGAATGGCTTCCTCAACTCTTCTGTAAAATCTAAAGAACAGCATTATAAATGTCAGCAGTACTGGCTCACTTCCTGTTGCTTTTGAAGTGAAACATTTAAAAGAAATGTTTAAAATAAAAATTGAACCAAGTCCACAGGATGAACTATATTCTGCTTAACATATATCAGCAAACTTTTGATTTACTGATACATTGAACAAATGCATATTAAGCAACTTCCACATAACATAGAAGCATATACAAGAATAACCTAAAAATAGACCTGACACTATTTAGCAATTTCTCCTCACTGTCACAGTGGCTGTACCCTTAGTGTGCTGAAAGCAGAATCTGTATAATTCCAATACTAATATATTTATTTATGTTGCACAGTAGTAAAACTTAGCATTAAATAAAGTCCTAGTTTTTGAGATGCATTTTCCCAATCTTTAACTTTTAAAAAATGAAGGTATTGTGCCTTAACTACCCAGAATTTAGAAACAGTCTACCAAGGTCTTTAATTATTTTGTCCCTAATAGCTATTTTGTAAATCTATAAAAATGACAGAAATTCAACAAGTGTGGCTCACCTTGAATGCAAAAGCAATGCAATGACCTCTGTGAAATGCTTTGTAGCTGTAGTGGGAGGAGTTTAATTTCCCTCCCTGAGTTTTCAATGGAAAAAAATCACTTTCCTGGCTGACTACTGCCTGGAATGCTCACCCATAACTAATATACCTTTTCATTTTGTTGATTTCCTATCTGCTGCCTTCAAATATTTTTCCTCCTCCCATCTCATCTTCTACCTTCCAGCCTTCCCATCTTGTCCAGCCCAACTGTGGCAGATGGAATATAAAGTAATAGAGAATCACAAATTGAATTTTTTCTTGGATCTGCTTTTCAATCAGCCCATATCTACTCATGGGAGTTAAATTGAAAACTTATGAGAATGAAATTGCGTTGTCCTTGGTTTTTTCTTTTATTTATTTCTTTTTGCAGCGAATGCATATTTTCTTAAAAAAATTCAAAGATATGTAAATGAGTAAATAGGGATAATTTCTAAATTATATACTGAGTATGTGTTTATATGGAAAGATATCAATCAAATTATTTATTGTAGAGGTGCATTTTCATGGATAATATGGAAGAAAATGTGCACTGAAAATATGAGGAAAGGGACAAAATATATGTGTGTATGTATACAAGTACATATATCTTTTTCAGTCATTCAATAAATAAGAGTTCTTATATGGTAGCCAGGAGCTAAGTGTTGGGATGAATAGCCAGTCCCTGCCCTCAAGGAACTCACTCATAGAAAGAGAGATAAACCTGCAAATGAACGATTACAATGTGACGGATGTTTTAAGAGTCATTTCAGAGTACCTGAAAATACATCTGGGCACTGCATGAGATTCCTCTTCTTTGCCCAAGTCTCCCGTTTTCTAACATCAGTTTGTGTTAGACTAGTTTATGTGACCAGTCTGAAGTCAAACAGCTCATCAGTGAAAAATCTCACATTCTGTAGTTCTAAAATGAAAGGGTCAGAAAAACAATCCTCTTTCAAGAGAGATAATTTGCAAGATGCTTCAAGGGAAGTTGTTAAAATAAAATTTTAAGAAGAATCAGATAATTACTTAAAACAGATGAGGGACATGACAAATTAGCATAGGATGGGAACAATATTTTATCAGCCTTCTGTTTATAACAACCTCAACAAAGAATAATAAAACAGCGACATTTATTGTTTATCTTAGAATTTTTGTTTTGGGGTTTTGTCTTCACTGAACAAGCCAAATAACCAATAAACAAACAAAAATACACACCCAGAGACACACACACTTTTATCACACGAGTTGTCCTTAGGCGTGAGAAACCTTTAATATAATACAATTTCCTTAATGTCATGTTGAATAAAGGTCTTGGTGTATTGAGAAAGGGTAGGGTAGGGGAAAGTTTGAAACAACCACTTTGGAAAAGAGAAAAATCATAAGGCATGCACTGGGGTGTGTGTTGTGGGTGCATGCCGGCAGCTTACACAGACTGATATTTAGAGGGTTGTTCCATAAAAGAGAAACTCTTTACTGGATTGAAACTAATCCCTTAATCTCTTCCATTTGTACATCAATTTACAGTTCTGAAAGCACTTTTCCAACCATTATCACATTTAATCTTCAGAAATGCCAAGAAAGAACACAGAACAGTGATTAATCTGCCCCTTTTAATGTACAAAGGAGAGGATGTGATTTAGACAAGGTCACAAAGACAGGAGGAGCAAAGTTGTCTGAAGTCTTTGGTTTTCTTTTCTTTTAGTCATGGCCCCTCTTATTTTTTTTTTTTTTTTTTTTTTTTTTTTTTTTTTTTTTTTAGGCCGCCTTTTTTTTTTTTTTTTTTTTTTTTTTTTTTTTTTTTTTTTTTTTTTTTGAGACGGAGTCTCGCACTGTCGCCCAGCCTGGAGAGCAGTGGCCGGATCTCAGCTCACTGCAAGCTCCGCCTCCCGGGTTTACGCCATTCTCCTGCCTCAGCCTCCCGAGTAGCTGGGACTACAGGCGCCCGCCACCTCGCCCGGCTAGTTTTGTATTTTAGTAGAGACGGGGTTTCACCGTGTTAGCCAGGATGGTCTCGATCTCCTGACCTAGTGATCCGCCCGTCTCGGCCTCCCAAAGTGCTGGGATTACAGGCTTGAGCCACCGCGCCCGGCCGACTCTCTTACTACTTTTTTTAAGCCTGGAGATAATATTAATTTGGGCCATGGGAAGAAAGAAGTGAACAAATGATAGTCTTACGTTTTGTGCCAATCTGTTATTCCAGGTAAAAATGGACTCCTCATAAGACTCTGCCTACCGTCCTATGCTCAGTCAGAGGACTCTCAAACTGTATGTTTCCTCTCTGCAGCAAGGTAAAGGGCTTATGCTTCAATGCAATCAACTGTCAAAACACACACCGTTCATTTCAGGTGACATTTTATTTTTTATAGCAAGGCTTTGCATTGCCTTACATACTAGCCAAAACATGTTTTCTCATCACAACCCTGTAACAAGGAATTTGAGGACAAGCACTTTGTATCATGGCTCTCAATTAATGAAACAAATTAAAATGTAATTAAGGAAACAAATGTAATTCCTCAGTGTGGGATTTCAAAGTGGCTTCTCTCCGCGGTAACTACTTGAGTTCCAATGGAAAACTTCAATACCAGGGAGTTCCTCACTCGGGTCTTGCCCATGCGGTCCCTATCTCCCCAACCCTCTCAACTGGAATAAGCACTCCTTATTCAAATACAATTATTTGAATCCCTGCTACTTGCCAGCTAGGGACTAGGGGACTGAGGGGTCTACAGACAAGGAAGAGCTCATCTATGGAAGACAGTGGCAAGGACTATGATAGAGGTATGCACAGGAGGTTCTGAGAAAATCAGGCAGGAACCCCTAAACCAGGGTGGGTTAAGGTAGCTCTTCAGGAAGGGTGCCAGAGAGAAAGTGGCAACTGTACCTCTGATATCAACAAGTGCTTGAAATTCACCAGATAGACAAGGAGGAAAATGAATATCCCACAGACGAAATAGCACTTGGAAAATCACAATAGAAGGAATGTGTTCACCCAACTGGAAGCATTTTATTACGGAATTGGGGAGGGGATGCAGCACAAGTGAGAGAAGCCAGGCATGGAAGGTAGACACCACAATACAGAGGACCTTTTATGCAGAAGTAAGAGTCTTAGTTTGTATCCTGTGGTCACTGGCAACCCATTGAGGGCATTTATACAGGCAGGCACATAAAGGATAAAGTCTAAATTTCAAAAAAAAAAAAAAAATCACTGACAATTATAAAAGTTTGTTGGAAGAGACTGTCACTGAAGGCAAATAAATTAGAAGATTTTTGAAGCAATCCAGGAGAAAAGAACTGACCAAAACAGGGAAAGTGAAGATTTGAGGGAAAAAATAGAATTTTTCGAGGTTGAATTTGATACCTAATTACAATATTAGGTGAGGGCAACAGAGTGGTAGATTTTCACCTTGGACAGAACCCAAGTGTACTGATTCCCAGCCCAGCACTCATTCCCCTCCAAAACAGAGAGGGTTGCACGGAAATGTCAGGACCCACCTGTCCCTGTCCTTTGACCTCTGCCCTGCACTGTTGAGTTCTCATGGTGACCACATTAGGCCACAAATGTAGCCTTTCACACTGGATACTCCGCACTTGCTAACAGCCTTCCCACACATACTTCTGGGCCCCAGGCAGCATCCTGATCCTTCACTCCACCTCATATTTCTCATCTCATCCTGCCCTTTCAGACCTGGTTGGTTGTTCCTATTCTCTCTCCCTTCTGACTCCACCTCTCCTAGTGACCCTGGGTGGAGTAACTCATCCCTGCTAACCTGCTGTGAGTCGTCTTAGATGAGATGCCCAGCCTGGCTGGCACTCAAGATTCTGGTGTGTCTAGTCCCAGCCTGCCACCCAGCTTCCAAGTCTTGATTAAGTGACTGATTGGAGCTCTGCTCAGGTTTAATGTTCCAAATGGCCTTGTGTTTGCCATGTCATCCCTACACACTAAGGTGTAGCCATTTCTCTTCGATGCCACATAAATCAGAGGGAATACTTTAGGATCTGATCGCAGCTGCCCTGGCATACCCTGCAATCCACTGCTGCCCTGGCCGTGTTCATGGCCCCAGTGCTCACAGGATGTGAAGCTGTACCTAGTAGATGAGATACTAGAAAGGTGGGGTAACTATGTCTGAATTGATGTTTGTCTCATTAAATCCTGAAGTGCAATATAGTTCATTCAACATGCAACAGATATTTACTTTGTTCCTCCTAGGTACCAAAAACTGTTTAAGGAATTAGAGGTTTGGAATGGACCAAAGGTACTTTCTTTTGTCATGAAGATAACATTTTAGTAGAGTGTAGATGAATATGAAATAATTTAAAAGTTTGGTTAGTGTTAAGTTATATGAAAAAAACAAAGCATGATAAAGAGATGTTATTAGTCAGTTCTCGCACTGCTCTAAAGACTGGGTAATTGATAAACAAAAGAGGTTTAATTGACTCATAGTTCTACAGGCTATAGAGGAAGTATAGTGTCTTCTGCTTAGGGGGAGGCCTCAGGGAATTCAAAATCAGGGTGAAAGGTGAAGGGGGAACAGGCATCTTACATGGTGGGAAAAGGAGTAAGAGAGAGAGCAGGGAGGTGCTACACACTTTTTTTTTAAGGAGTCTCACTCTTTTATCAGGCTGCAGTGCAGTGGCCTCGACTCACTGCAACCTCCAACTCCCTGGTTCAAGGGATTCTTTTGCCTCAACCTCCCGAGTAGCTGGGATTACAGGCACGTGCCACTACACCTAGATAATTTTTGTATTTTTAGTAGAGAAGGGGTTTCACCATGTTGGCCAGGAGGGTCTCGATCTCCTGACCTCATGATTGGCCCACCTCAGCCTCCCAAAGTGCTGGGATTACAGGCATGAGCCATCGCGCCCGGCTAGTGCTACCAACTTTCAAGCAACCAGATCTCGTGAGAACTCACTCATCATCACAATGACAGTATCAAGGGGGATGGTGTTAAACCATTCATGAGAAACCACCCCCATGATTCAATCACCTCCCACCAGGTTCCACCTCCAACATGGAGAATTACAACTGATCACGACATTTGGGTGGGGACACAGATCCAAACCATACCAGAAACAGAGGGTGATGGGGGATAATTTTAAGAACGTGCTTAGGGAAGGCCTTTCTGAGCACGGAGCATTTGAGCTAAGAATGTAAGCAGGAGTCAGTCCTGCTTTCTGACAAGGTCTGTAGGAAAAGAATTTTAGTTTGAGAAAACAGCTGGTTCAGACACTCTGAGGAGGGATGAAGCTCAGCTAAATGCAAGCATCCCACAATACATTTGTCTTGGACATTCACATAGATGCTGGCTTTTGTTTCCAAAATTCTGTTTTCAAAAAACTGAAATTAAGAAGCAAAGCTGAATTTAAGAAGCAAAACAATATTGTTTCTTAATTTCCCAGTAAATGTTTTCTTTTTGATTATTTAGATGAAGAGTCTGGCACACTAGAAAGAAAAGAGGGTTTGATGGTAGATGGAATTAACTTTAAGTATCAACTCCATCTCTCTTTATTTCTGTTAACTTAGGTGAAGTATTTAAAATTTTTCAACTTCAGTTCCCTCACCTGTGTAATAATAATGAAAAGCTCTACTTTAGATATTGGGCATTAGATTCAAATGAAATCAAACATTTATAAACACTTAGTAAACTTCCTGAGACATAATATGCACTTAATAAATATTTCTTTCCTTATTCAAGAGATTTAAAAGTATTACAAATAGAAGCATTACAAATTAAAGTTATTACTAATTTCATAACCTTCCTGCTTTCATTCGATAAAAATGATTTTCATTAGTATAATGACGTATAAGTAGAAATTTGAATAGCACACTATTTGCAGGTTCTATCAAATTTATTTAAATGTAAAACTTAAAAATAATCTCAATATATGAGTAATCAGAATTAATATTGTCAACAAACAGAGAAGAAAAATCATCAAGGGTAGTCTAAGGTAAATTGGCCAAGGTACCTTTGTATTTATTTAAATAAATAATCAAAGGAGTTACTATTTTTTGAATGATTCCTATCTGCTTTGAGTTCTTATGGTATACCTCTAATTCTTAAAACAACCCTGAATGTTAGATGTTTTTATAAAGACTTCAGGCACTGCAAATGACAGAATCCCAACTCTAACTCACAAAAGAGAGACAATTTTGTTTCCCTATCTGGGAAGTTCAAAGTTGGGACCAGAACCAGGCATGGCTGCATTCAGAAGTTCAAATGAGGTTTTGATTCTAGCTTTTGCTTTTGCTTTTCCTTTCAATCTGCCTGCTTTACAGTCTTTTGGGTTGATTTTTTCATTAGGCAAGCTATTTCCAGAAAACAAAACATCATGCCTGGAGTCCCAAGATTTTTGTAATTCATGATCCAAAATTAAAGAAATTTCTCTTTCCCAGTGACCACAGAACAATCCCAGGAAGGGTCCTCATTGGCCCTGCTTAAAAGCAAGTGACTTTCCCTTAACACTTGCTCACGATCAAGGTGATGAAGTAAAATGCCCAACCTGTAGTAGTGGGAAGGATGGTGTTTAAAGATGGTAGGGAAACAGTGCCATGTTTGACAGCCCAATAAGGACCAAATGAAGATGGCAAGAGGGTTGTAAAAGGGAGGATGTTAAATGGATATATTATATACTCTATACTAAATTGCGTTCTTAACTCGCATATGAGAAAACTGAGGCTTGGTTATGTAAAACAACAAACAAATGTAACCTTGTGCAAATCGCATAGCTAATTGGTGTCAGAGCAAAGATTCAAAGTAACAACTTATTCTAAAGCCTGAGATCTTTCTAGGATGCCACCTGCATTTCTAACCCTCCATTAATGAGTGCAATGGCACCTTCAGTGAATACCTCAACATGGAGAACTAGATGATTGTGTTACATTTGCAAATTCCAATTGTGAGGAACTTTTAATGCATTGTGTTTCTTCTCTGGCCAATTTTTGGTGTATGTACACTAGGTTTTTTTAACATGTAGCTTCCTTGTTCTATTTTATATGTTTTCAAATGCAATCAACTAAACAATAAAATTATCAGAAAAACAGCAGTTTGTTGGAAAGAATCCAGGCCATGCACAACTGAATTTAAATAAATTTTGGATTTTGAACAGTGTTTATTTTCCAGTTAAATCCACAAGGCCACATGGAATGTCAGAGGAAAAGGAGCCAGTGTGATGGTTTCCAAACTGTGCTTCCAGGCCCATGGGCCTCCAGGGTTCCTCAGGGGTCCAAGCAGCAGCCAAAAGGAGGTGCAGGGCTAGCATGGCTCAGGAATCCCTCCTCAATTCCACTCAGATTTATTTGCATCATTTTATGTGAGATGTACATTATTTTAATAAAAAAAAATGCAGCCTCCCTCAAGGGTGTAATAGCAGGATGTGGTTATTGGGTGCCATCCTTAGCACACGTGGTAGGGTTGCTGTTTTGGCAAGTTACCTGATATAGCCAGACTCAGTCCTCCCCTTTATTTCAGAATACTCCACTCAAGTGAACACAAGTATTTCTGATATTTACTACTCACACAGGTATAGGCAAAGCAAGGGGAGTCCTGGAAAGGCAGCCCACCAACAAGAGGGCTCTCTGATGTCTGAGCAGAGAGAGAGCCTGGTCTTGGGGACTGATATGTGAGACAGTACTCAACTACTGAGAGTTTTCAGTAATGCTAGGGCACATGTATTTTGAGAGTTTTGAGGTGTATTTTGAAAGGAGCTGGGAGAGTTACTTTGCATACCACTCATGGGGCATCTGATGGATTCTGCCCTGGAAGGTGTTTACAGTGTGGCCAGCTGTCTTCCAGCTGAGACGGACGTACTGCTTCCAGCTCCTCTTCTTCACATGACCCAGTCCTTCAACTCTCAGTTTTTCCATTCATGAAATGATTGAAAAATGTTTATGTTGTAGCTATGTGATTATTAGAAATACGCCCTCCTCTTGGTACTTACAGTACAAGCAAAATGTTAGCTACTGATACTTTTATTGTTAATAACACTAATAAGCATTTCTTAATATAATACTATGTGAAATCTAAGCGCTTTACATCTATTGTCTAAAGAAGGGGTAGGTATTATTATTATCCTTCATCTTGAAGTGAGAAAACTGAAGACTGCAAAGTTCAAGTTAAACTGTAAAGACTGAAAATATTTGAACAAAAGTTATGTTTGAATCTGGGACGCAAAGCTTTTCCCTAATGTATAGACAACACTGCCTCTGTTAATAATAATGGTAATTTTATATATGTTTGTGTGTGTATATATACATTATATATACTTAAATAAAATATATAAAATACTAAATATATATATATGTATAACTATTAATATTCATGCAGACAGCTGGCCAGCATTCAGTAAGCATCTCACTCCTCTCTCCTGGCAAAAACAAGCAAGAGGAGGAAGAGGAGGACAAGGATCTGTATTCGACACCTCCAGCTAAACAGGCGATTACGGGTCCCCACAACTTTTGTGACTTTTATTTTCCTGTTGCCCTCATGTTTTTCCAACAGGTGCCAGAAATTCAACTGGTATCTGTGGTTGTCCTGGTTAATATTAGTTACTATTACAGCGATCTTCACATTCCTGGAGACTGTTTCCTGCCCAGACTGGGAGGTTAGATGTACACTGCTTCCGTTTAATATTTACTACCCTCACTATCCCAAAAAAGAAATCCACAGGCTTGTTTAACTGTAGAACCTTAAAAAAAAAAAAAAAGAATAAAGCGTCTGTTCCGAGACCCTTCTCAGGCATCCTCTCCTCTGTGCAGCCAGCCTTCTCTCGCCTCTGCTGGTAGAGTCAACCACATCTCTCGGCCACTCTTCTTTGAACTGATCAAAGGAATATTTGTTGAGCCTTGAGCACACACATCCAGACTTGTTCCTTTACCTCCCCACCTGGAGGGTGTAAGATCACAAGTGATCAGGACTCTGGAAGAAGGAACCTGAGATTTTCAGAAAACAGCACAGAATGAGTAGACAGACAGATGATGAACTTGTTGCCTGAGGTCTCTGGGCTCAAGGAATGGACTTCACGCTCAGCCACCAGCAGCACCAGCTCCACTGTCACTAATCGACCCAGAACAGAGGACTGATGACTTTTTAAGCCAATTGATTATTTTTCTCTAAGAAATTTCGTGCCTTCTGCTTTTGATCAGAGAGAGAGGTCTTCACATGACAGGCTCTCTCTCATATGTATCTACATTGAGGAAACCCCCCACAGCTTTGAAATTATGATTTCTGACTTATTCTTTGAAGTTTAATGCTCATCATGCTTTTCTTGTTATTTTTCTCACATCTGTATTCTGTGCACTTGGACACTTGCCACACTAAAGGGTGTCACTCATCACTTTCTTCTCTCCTCGGTGTCACGTGAGTGCATCTATTCACTCGGCACTCATTTGTTTGGCAGTGACTGTAAGCCAGATCCGAAGTCACACACCAGCTTGTAAATTGAATAAATGTCTCTAATAGTATGTGCTCACAATAGTAGGGGTGAGGAGATGGGGAGAGAATCACAACCACATAATGATAACGTACGATTGCAAATGCACTGAGAGAGAGAGAGATGTGCGGGGAATCAGGGAATCATAGGAGCCCAGGGGAGGTGCTCTCTACCCAGTCCAAAGCCACAGGGAGTGTCAGGTGGCTCCTTCAGAAAAGGAGACTCCTGTTCTTCTTTTTATCAGTTCTTCCTTTTATCATACATTAAAGTGGTTAGAGCTGGGTGCAAATGTTTTAAACAAAATACCAGCTGCCAACTGAGAAAAAACAACTAGGTTTAGAAATTTTATAAAAATGAAGATTTGACATCCATGATCTCTGAGCAATCTCAGTTGACCCGACGCTTGCTTCTCTTACCTTTGCAAGTATTGCTCAAGGCATCTGAAGGCCTAGACACTTTTTCCTCTTGGGTGTGCAGTTCACCTCCCCATGAAGGCAGCTCGTTACAACATTGGCAACAGAAATTTCAATGGAATGAAAAAGAGATGTGAAGCAGCATGCCTTTAGGATCTTCCAGGTTTCAAGGTATTCATCACCTCTGTGACCTCCAGACTAGGTGGTTCCCAGAGAAGGGAATCCCCTGCCCCTTGCCAGGATGTCTCTTTGTGTATTTTGCTTACATCTCCAAGACAATAAGAAATGGTTTTGTAGGAACAAGAGACACAAAGCACAGAGCTCTGGTACATCCAGGCTGCAGTTTAAGAGCAAAGGCTTTGGGATCAGAAAAGGAGAAGTTCACTGTCTGGCCCTGCCAATTACTGTGTAAACTTGGCCGGGTTATTTTAACCTCTCTTGTCTTTCATTTCCTCACTTATAAAATGGATATTGTCTGAAACAAGTCAGACAAAAAAGACAAACACCACGTGCCGTCATCCATAAGGTGTACATATTGACATATGCAGTGCCATGATGGAGAATGGAGAGTCAGAAAGGTGAGAGGGTGTGAGGAAGGTGGATGATGAAAAATTACTTAATAGTGCAATGTGCATTTTTCAGGCGATGGATGACCTAAAAACCCTAATGTAACCACCACGCATGTGACAAAATTGCACTTATATTCCATAAATTTATAAACATCAAAAATTCAAGGCCAAGTGCAGTGGCTCACCCCTGTAATCCCAGCACTTTGGGAGACCAAGGTGGGTGGATCACGAGGTCAGGAGTTTGAGAGCAGCCTGGCCAACATGGTGAAACCTCATCTCTACTAAAAATATAAAAATGAGCTGGGTGTGGTGGTGTGCGCATGTAATCCCAGCTACTCAGGAGGCTGAGGCGGGAGAATTGCTTGAATCGGGGAGGTGGAGGTTGCAGTGAGCCAAGATTGCACCATTGCACTCTAGCCTGGGTGACAGAGCTAGACTTCATCTTAAATAAATAAATAAATACATACATACATAAAAGAATGGATATTGTCTTGGTATCTATGTCACAGTTTCAGAATTCAACCTGAGAATGCATCGTAAGGAGAGCTTTGTCAATATTTCTTCTTATATAAATGTTCAGTTCAATTCTGACAATTTGTCTCTAGAGTGTGTGTTTAGTGTTTGGAAAACTAGAGGGAACTTCCATGATCAAAATGGAGGAAGTGAAGGCAACCTCAAGAAAACCCAGGAAAATGTGAGGTTATTAATTGTCATCAGAAAATATTTGACAAAATGCAGGAGATCATGGATTTTACATAATGCCACTTTGGGGACACATTCTGCAAATGTTTTTGCTTTAAAAAACAGCTACTGAGCTGCTATCATTAACAAATTACTACCTGCAACACTGTGAGGAACACAAGAGTGAATTGATTCCTTGAGGGCAGGGATTGTGTTTGTCCAGTTTTGTATCTACAATACCTGTTAGAGAACAGATGATCAATGAATGTGCTATGAATGAATGTACTAGAAAAGGCCCCGATCTGACTCTTGTAACTTACATAAAACAGGTATGCAAATAATAATGCAGTGTAGAAGGTGGTAACTGCTCTTAATTCAGTACAATTGGAGAGAGATGAAATGACACCAAAAGTGTTATAGATCAGGATGGAGATAGTTAGTAAAGCATCTCTGCCATTTGCAAATCTCTTTACCTGCATAACCTTGAGTGAGTCACTCAGTTCAGATCCGTATTTGTTGAACACCCACAATGCACCAGGCACTGGGGATTTCAAGGTAGTGCACCACGCTTCTAAGAAGGAGCATCAATGATCCTGTCTGTGAAATGAAGACAATAGTTGTACTAATAGCCGTGGGCTCTTGGTGAAGTTTTAGTGAATTAGCATATGCAAAAGTGCTTTTTAAAGCAAAAACTGGTTTTCAAGTGTGCATTGTTGTTGAGCCTTTTGCTCTGGGAGTTCATTAAATAGAGAAAGATGACTTCCAGGTGGAGCAATGAACATAAACAGCCACTACATAGAGACAAAAAGTCCTATTGGATTTTATGTATTGAAGCAAGGAATCCTATGGCATTTATGAATGCTTCCAGAGAGAAATATGGAAAATGTACTAATTGAATGAAAGATGGATGTTTACTATTACTGAAATGTTATTCAGAGGACTTTAGAAAACATGTTCAGATAATTAGCTATTGTGATCAGGTATCTATGGAAACAGTTATAAATCAGAACTCAAAATAGACAATAATTGAGCCACTTAATTAGGGAATAAGAACCCAAAAGCAAACATAGTTCAGTGATTTATTGCAACATATATAAAACATACATAAAATTGTACAAATTTCAAGGATAAATATGGCATTAAAAAAGAAAAAAGATCCAGGTAGGGCTAAGGGAGTAGAATAGAATAGATGAAAGAAACGATTCTGCATGTTTGAAAACCATGCCTGCTTTATGTGCATTAGCAGCAATACTCATTGTGCCCTTGGTAAGATAATAATTTGTTGTAATATTTAATATATGTTATCAATAATACAGAAAGCTTTGAGTTTTCTTTCTTCTTCCTGGCACTGTTGCAGAGATACAAAGATGAAAAGAACCCCATCTCTGCCCTTGAGGAACCCACAGTATGAAAATCAGGAGAAAGATTTAATAGATGAGCAGCACGTGAAAAGTATTCTGGGAACATAAATTTGGTGTCGGGGCGAGGAATACGCAAGAATCACAGGGAGAGGCAACATTCGAGTGTGGCCTTGAAGCCAGAGAGATCATCATACAGGTGGAGGAGATGGATGAGAAATAGGACCGGGAAGGTGCCATGACTCTGAGTGATGTGTACCATGCACTGGAAAAGGATGAAAGCAATGGCTCCTTAGAGATTCGTCTGTGATTTTGAACACATTACAAATACATCCTCATTCAAGCCTCACAACAGCCCTATATTCTGTATTATTCATCACCCAAGTTTTATGCATAAGAAAACAGATGTTCAGCGTTATTAAGTTACTTTGCCCACACGGTTGTCCTGCTGGGAGCCAGGATTAAAATTGATTACTGATTCCTGAGTCTACGGTCTGTGCCCAGTTTCCCATTCTGATTCTGTCCTTTTTTCTGATTTTCTATTGCTCCTGTTTTGGTTTTTCCTTTGTTTTTTCTGCCAACTGTTTGGTATCTCATATTCAAATCTTTCCAAGATAAAGTCTGATTGGGGCATCTCTGCTAAACAGAGTTCTTATAGGAGGCCACTGCATGGAATGTTAGTATCCTTTTTATGTAAAGCTTGTATGTGCATTCAGATTCATAGTCTAGTAAGAGGTGGCCAGGACAAGAGTCACAGAACACCAGGCTATCATCAAGTAATTCCCAAGGAGATCTGGGCCAGAAAGGTGTCTGTAAGTATGGCAGATGCTCAAGAGTCTCATTAACTGATCCCCAGTACAAATTGTCCCCTATGAACAAGAGTTGAGCCCCTTGATACTTGCTTGATACCTGATGTTCTGGCCTGTGGACAAGGTGCTCCTTTCTACACTCCTGGCTTAGGTTGCATTACCATATTGAGAACACAACTTTGATAGGGGTACCAGGCAAAATGGTTGACATCCTGAATCCAAGGCAAATTCTTTGCAGGCCACTCTCAAAAACTGATGAGACTTCTGAGGCCCTGTTTTGACCTAGAAACTTCACTTGTTCATGACTTCTCTAACAATGCACATGACTTTCCTGAAGACAATGTTGCCACCTGCTAATGAAATAATCCTGAGTAGTGGTATTGGTAATGGCTTGGCAATGGGCAGAACAAAGGCAACGCCAGAGGCTGATGCAAAAACCACAATAGCAGCTGATCATGTCTGGTTGAGAGGTTGCCTCTGATATGAAATAAATGCCTAATCATTTTTAGTTTCCTTTTAGTTTATATAGGTATAACAATAATAATATAATCTAAAGGGGAAGATAAAAATATCAACTTGAAATAGTAATTCTAAACAGACTACACCAGGAGAGGTATGCATGTTGTAATCCCTAAAATAACCACTAAAAAGACAAGTGAGGGTGAGAAATATGGTGCAAGAGGCAATGGATTAATTAAGATTAAATGCTAAAACACATTCAACTAATCCAAAAGAAGGAAATAAATGAAAAAAATTGAAGAACCAAAACCAAAGTGGACAGAGAGAAAATTTAAAACTTAAATGATATGCTTAAATTCAGCCATATCAATAACTACATTAAATGTATATCAAGTAACCAAAACATCAAATAAAAGACAGAGATTGCCAAATTACATTAGTGAGAAAAAAGACAACTCTTTTCTGTCTACACAATGCCCCTTTAAATATAATAGTACAGATAAATTACAAGTAAAAGGATGGGAAAAAGTATACCATTTAAATGTCAACTTTAAAGTAAAAATAAAACACCAGAGTAGACATGTTGATATCAGATAAAGTAGACTTCAGAACAAGGAACCTACCATGGATCAAGAAAGATATTATTAATAACAAAATAGTCAATTCACCAACTGTGTTAGTTTGCTAAAGGTACTGTAACAAAGTACCTCCCTGAGTGGTTTAAACAATGGAAATGTATTATCTCACAGTTCTGGGGGCTAGAAGTTTAAAATCAAGTTGTCAGTA
Organism: Rhinopithecus bieti; assembly: GCF_001698545.2. Taxonomy (NCBI): domain Eukaryota; kingdom Metazoa; phylum Chordata; class Mammalia; order Primates; family Cercopithecidae; genus Rhinopithecus; species Rhinopithecus bieti. The sequence goes on from NW_016827507.1 coordinate 91,006, forward strand.
GAGTTGCTTCCCTCTGAGCACCGTGAGAGAATCTGGTCCTTCCTTTTGCCTAACTTCTGATGCTTTGCTGGTAGTCTTTCACAACCCTCAGCTTGTAGAAGGATCTGGATCCAGATCCAGATCTGTTGCGGATCCAGTCGGAATCATAGGACCTGAATCACAGGATGTCCTATATAAGGACAGGCCTTCCTTGAAAGTGAATCTTAAATGGCTGCCTCATTTTACTTGATCTCTCACCTCCTCACAAGTCTGGATAGGGTCCTAAGTATCTCATGGCCAAGTCCATAAGATTCTGGCTTGTAAGAAGCATCACCCTAACCTCTGTCATCATCTTCACATAGTATTCTACTTGCATGCATGCCTGTGTACAAATTTCCCCATTTTGTAAGGACTTTCGTCATATTGGAATAGAAGTTCACCCTACTGTTGTATGGCCTCATCTTAACTGACTATACCTACAAGAATCCTATCTTCAAATAGTCCTTATGAATGTGAATATGAACTTGGAGGGACACAGTTCAACCCATAACACCAAGAAGACATAACAATACTAAATGTGCATAAACCTAACCTCAGAGTTTCAAACTGCATGGAGCAAAGACCAATAGTAATGAATGGAGAAATGAACAAATACACAATTATAGTTTGAGACTTATCAGGGACAAATTAGGACCGAGCGATGCCCCAACATAGAACAATGATGATGGACCTTGGACCTTCCATTGAATACCATAAAGGACTTCAGTGTCTGTTACACAAATCAGCTGATAATTTACTCACAGGCTGGCCCAGGTAACTACGTTTACATTCAATGGAAGTGAAACTCTCCTGAGATAAACCAGAAACAAATGTGACATAACATGCCACTTTCAAACAAAAGTTGTAAACTTTAAGCTCTCACCATGTCCAAAGAAAAAAAAAATGTGTTTAACCATGCAGTTTAAAGTTGATTAAGGCAGATAAAGACCATTCACAACAACATCAAAAAGACTATGGTTGACTGTGGCAATGAAAGAGTTAAGAGCATTATAGCCAGGGGAAATAAAAGTCTATGGTTTGCCTCCCTTAATGTCTTAAACAAACGCTTATTTTGCTTAATGGTGAATACAGGGCTGAAATATCTAGTCATACATACATATACATGTATGTATATTTGATAGAAAAAATAAATGGAAAATTGACAAAACTATAGAAGCCTGAAGTTACATCACCAATTGATCTCATCAATATTTATAGAACACTCTATCCAACAACAGCAGAATATGCATTTTTTTGACGTTCACATGGAGTATCGCAAACATAGGCCATATATTATGAGCCACAACATGTACATTAATTTTGTTAAATAAAATGAAATAATGTAATTTACAAAGCATATTCTCTGACCATAATGGAAGAAACTGGAGATCAATAAAATAAAGATAGCTGGAAAGTCCCTAGATATTTGGAAATTAAACATCATACTGAAAATATATTACGATTCGATAAATAAGTTTCAAATAAAGTATACATTATTTGGAACTGAATGAAATGAAACATAGCAAAATGTGTGATCATTGTTACAAAATAGCCTTTAAAATGAAGCATAAAATTTCTTTTAAAAGTCTTTCAAAAAACCAATTCCAAAATAAAACATTAAGTAATTAATTAATTAAATTTGTGGAAGGCAGCTAAATCAACAGTGGCAGAAACTTATAGAAAAAAACATCTTAAATAAAAAAATCCACATTTTTACCTTAAGAAGCTTGAATAGAGAGGAAACTAAATAAAAAACTTGCAAAAAAGAAAATAAAGATTTTAAAATAAAAATGGAAAACAGCTTATTAAGAGAAAAAATAAAGAGATTGTTCTGTGATAAGACTGATAAACTTGATAAATTTTAATATGAGAATGCTGTAAACAATGCTATGCCCATCATCAAATATTAATATGAACTATATTAACTACCAAACTCACTCAAGAAGAAACAGACAATCCCAATAGTCATATATTCTTATAGAATTTAAATTAATAGTGTAAAACTTTCTAATAACAACAACAACAACAAAAAACTTCAGGTCCAGATTATTTTACTGGTAAATTCAACCAAACATTAGAAAGGAAACAGAATCTATTATAGACAATTTGTTCCAGAATACACAATAGGAGGGAATACATTCCAACTTATTCTATGAGAACAGCTATATACTGAATCTGAACCTGCATGAAAATATTACAAGAAAAGAAAAATATGGACCAAAACATCTCATGAGCATTGATGCAAAATTATCAACAAAATATTAGTAAGTTGAATTCAACAATATATAAAGTGAATAATGCAGCACAACCAAATGAGCTTTACAACTAATTTCATACCTAATGGTGAAATAATGAATAATTTTCTTCTCCTATACATGAGAATAAGGGATGTGCTATTTAATATCACACTATGTAATCTACCTAATACAGTCAGATTACAAAAAATAAAAAGCATACAAATTGTGGGGAAGGGTGCAGAAATCAAATTGTCTTTGTTTATGGAAGTAGTAATTGTCTATGTAGAAAAAATCCCAAGGAATCTACCAAATGGCTTCTTGAATTAATGAGTAAGTGCATCAAGGTCACAGTTTAAAAGGTGAATGTAAAATATCAATTTATTTCCATATACTAGCAATAAATGCCTGGAAATTAAAAATTGTCTGAATCACCATTTATGATAGCATCCAAAAAGAAAATATCTAGATGTATACCTGACAAAAAACTATGTAGAATCTTATCCTAAAAACTACAAATCACTAAAGGAATAAACTGAAGATGATCTCAAAAAAATGAGGAGAGATACTGTTTCATGGATTGTAAGATTCAATATCATTCTGTTAATTTTCTTCAAGTTCATCTATAGAATTAATGTGATCCTAATTATAATCTCTTATATAAACTGATTCTAAAATTTATATGAATAGCACAGAAACAAATAGAACCTAAATAATTTTGAAAGAGAACATATTTGGAGGACTCACATTACCCAATTTCAACCCCTACTATTAATACAAACCTATAGTAGCTACCACAGTGTGTTATTGAAAAAGGTTAGAACATTTATGTACCTTTAAAGACTATATAAGAAATTGATGCTACCTCTGCCCCCAGCCAAGCTCACCATAATTTTCCTTCCATGGACCTTCTGCCCACACTTCCTCTACAAAAATATCAGCAGTAAGTGTTGCAGATCCAGCCAGAATCATCGTGTCTGAATCACAGGGTGTCCCTATGAGGACACACCTTCCTTGAAAGTGAATCTTTTTTTCTTTTTTTTTTTTTCCTCTCTTGTTTCACTTGATATCTCACTGCCTCACAAGCCTGGATAGGGTCCTAGGTGTCTCATGACCAAGTCCATAAGAATCCAGGGACACCAATCTGCCCCCAGCATCCATCTATTAATGCAAGTCACACCTCTAATATGGCACTTTCAATCACAAACCAGAAATTACAATGAGAATTTTCTGTTTTATAGAAACCTGAATTATTCAACTCCTTTTCTATTCAGCATAACATTGTGTGAAATACTTGGATGATTATGACACCAGAATGTTTCTCTCTCTCTCTCTCACACACACACACACACACACTTATTATGTTACAGACCACTAAATAGAATTATTTGGATCTGCCCTCACTTCAACACTTTAAGGTTTCTCACCAGTTTCCCATTGCTGGAGTCCCTCCAAAATTGTATTATGTGTACTTTCAGGCATGAACCTCAATGACCACATGCCATGTGCTTCCCATTTAGGATGCCCCCCATACTGTATGTCCCCCATTTTCCTCTCGTGCCTGCTGTAGCTTTCTGCCTTGATCTGCTACCAGACTGTGATGTCTCCAAGTCCAACATCAAAGAGCTCCTGCTTCAGGTGGCTCTGCCAAGGTCCCGTGAAATGAATCCCCATCGGCTCTAGGTTCCATCTCCTATAAGTGCAAGCCCCCATTGGCTGTAGAGGGTGAGTATGGTGGTTAATATTATATGTAAGCTTAAAACTGAAATTCTTGGAGAAGCCTTTCCTGACTCTTCCCCTACTTTGGGATCTCAGATGATGGTCCCATAACACCTTATATGTCCCTCATCATGGTACTCATTGTATTTAATTTTAAGTATTAATGTCTTAAGGAAGAAGTGTCTGCCTTATTTACAATCACACTCCTCCTGCCTAATACCTATTCTGGTGCTTGGAACCAAGTGTGTATGTAATACACACACACATACACACACACACACACACACACACACACACACACACACATTTTTAATAAACTCCCAAAGTAATTATTATGTAAATCCAAATTCAATTGCTTTTGTTTTGCATATATGTGTGTGTGTGTGTGTGTGTGTGTGTGTGTGTGTGTGATATCACATTCAGTGAATTTATGGTGCAAACCAGGAATTTGCAGTGGCTCAAACATTTTTTCAAGTTTTTTATGTAGAAGGGCATTTAGCAGATATTTATTTAGTGAATTAATATTTGAATAGCTGGATGGATGCATAAACAAACACATCAATTAGCCATTTAATTAATGAATGGACAAATGAATTTTCAAGCTAAGACTAGATCTGAGATTATGGTGACTCCACTATGATTCCTTCTTCCACAAGCTCTAGCCTGGACAGGCAGCAAGTCTCGCCTTTGACATGTTTTTAAAAGCAAACGTAGATAGAGACCATCCTGGCTAACACGGTGAAACTTCATCTCTACTAAAAATACAAAAAATTAGCCAGGCATGGTGGTGGGCGCCTGTAGTCCCAGCTACTCAGGAGGCTGAGGCAGGAGAATGGCATGAACCCGAGAGGCGAAGCTTGCAGCGAGCCGAGACCGTGCCACTGCACTCCAGCCTGGGCGACAGAGCGAGACTCCGTCTCAAAAAACAAACAAACAAACAAACAAACAAACAAACAAACAAACGCAAATACTCTGAGATGAAATTGCTCTCTGATAATCATCATTATATTTTACACACCCCACCAACACTTCAAATGAAGCCTTTGCACTAAATCTTTAAAGAAACAATTAAGAACAAGACAATATCATAATTGTCTTGGAAGTAAACACTAGGTTGCTATTTAAAAAGCTATCATCACCACAGACATAAACTCCGTAAGACTAACACTGAATAAATGAAGAAAACACATCTATTAGTTGAAAATGAATAAAACAATACTTATAAAATAAACAATTTGGATTTGATTAATGTTTATAAATGTGTTTACATATGAATTGAATATTAACCTATAGCTTGAAAAGATTTAATTAGCCTTGGAATATTGTTTTGGAGAGCAATGAAAAGAAACCAATTCACAAAGGGGAAGGCAAAGGATATCTGCAAGCACAAATGAGGTCAATTAATTAAGCAATTTGCATACATTTGAATGGTTATTTTCACAGCTTTTTAAAAATATTTGGCCCTTCCTATTCCCATATTTTGTTTCCAACATTCTATTTATAAAACATATCAATCATCCAGCCACTCAGTGCATCATAATCAGGTCAGGAGCAACCCTGGAGCCCATTCTTCCTGAGAACAAGTCATCTCCACACAGAGAGACACAATAACTTGTTCGTAAGAGCCCCAGAATGACAAGGGTGGGAAATCAGGTTTAAACTAAGCCAATAAATGTAATATAGAACATTAATTATTGGAGTATGTGGCAATGAGAACACAATAGAAGTTCAATAATTATTTGTTTAATGAGTGAACAAATGAAAGCTATCATGGAGTTTCAAGATTATTGAATGTAGTGTTTTATAAAGATCATTACATAGAGTATATTTCAACTCCTTTTAATCCCCATCCTCAATATGATTTAGCTCTTTATATTTTACACTTACCCATCTCTCAGGAAGATTTTGGGAAGTCTTACATTATTCCAGTTGCTTTATAAAAATAATACGTATATTCAATATGCTTTTACAAATGAGTTATCTTGTCTCTCAAGTTTTGATCAGCTCCCATGAAGGAATGCCACCCTTCTCAATATTGAGTCAGTATTATTAAGATTCCGAATGCAAAGTCAAATAGCTGGTTAATCAAGCAATGACAAAACTAACTAGATATACAATTATACCTAACCTTTATCTACCCCCCCCAATAAACATATAAGGAGGTCATTGTTAATCAGATGCCCAAGAACTATAAGTGGTGTAGAAGGAAGATTAATAGCACCACTGAGAAACAGCACATTCTTTATGGGTACATTGTAATACATCCAGTTGTATAGAGTGCTATTACATTCATTATTCAATATCAATTTGTAAAAGAAGTATGGGAGGTGTCATTTTCCTCATTTGAAATAGAAAAGATATTCTTTTCATAGGAATGGGATATCTCAAGCATTATTATTGCTATACTCAATTATCATCCTAAGTATTTCTCAGCCTCAGGCCAAGAACTGGTACAGAGAGCTATACAGAAAGGAAATCCATTTGCTCAGAGTGGGGCTGGCATTTTGTATTGTCACGTGAACAACCCCTGCATGTCGTAATTATAAGGACTCTTGAAAGTATTGTGCCCATATTCTACAAGTTCCCCTAGTTTATTTGATGATATTTAAAAATATTTAACCGTGGACAGTCTTTATTTCCACAGAGATAAATAGGATACAAAGGATGATAATTACAGAAATAATTGTTTATGCTAACAATAAAAATTAAGGCATGTAGAACTTAAATCTGTAAATGTAAATCCTGTCTTTCCAGTAGTTTCCATTGGGTGTAAGTTTAGACAGAGCCTGATAGAAGTAAGTTTCTCAATGATTTTGTTAATGAGTTGATTAGAGAAGATGGCTTGGAAAGAAAAATCAATTCATGGACTGGGCACAATGCCTCATGCATGTGATCCCAGAACTTTGGGAGATTGAGGTGGGAAGATCCCTTGAGTCCAGGAGGTGGAGGCTTTAGCGAGCCATGGTCAGGCCACTTCATTCCAGTCTAGAGAACATAATAGCCCCTGTTTCTACAAAAAATAAAAAATAGCCAGGTGCAGTGAAACATGTCTGTAGTTTTAGCTACTTGAGGATCTGAGGTGGGAGTATCCCTTGAGCCAAGGAGATCAAAGCTACAGTGAGCCATAACCATGCCATGGCACGCCAGCCTGGGTGACAGAGTGAGACCGTGTCTCAAAAAAAATAAAAATAAAAAATAATGGAAGGCATTCTGTTATACTGAAATCAAGCTTTGCTCACTTACCAACTTTGTCAAGATCTGGATCTAGATAATCTCTCTTATTTTCCTATCAATCAAATATTTGACTTATGAGTTCTACCATAGAAACTTTGAAAGGGCTGAGAGTGTAGCATGAAGTGCACTGAAGTTGGAATCACATCATTTCGTTTAAAAAAAAAAAAAAAAGGAGTAGGGAAATTAATATATTGAGAGCTTGCAATGCACCAGACATTATACTAGGTCACCTAACATGCATTATCTAGTTGAATCATTACAGTAACTCTTTGACAAATAAATTTTCCTTATTTTATTTATTTTCCAACTGAGTCTCAGCGGATGTTTAAATGTGTTTTGTTTCCTTTCAGTAATAAGGATTAGAGCCAAGACTTGAGCTCAAATCTGTTTGACCCCAAATTACAGATCCTCACTTTTGTATCTACTGTTTGCTAACTATGGGGTGGACTCCCACAACCCTTTTGAGTACTTTGAGTTAGATAACTTAAGTTCAGTCCAGGAATAGTAGCGTATCTGTTTCAGACAATGACACTACTTTCCATTTTCGCTTCTACATTCAAATTACAGAATTTTCAGACTTGTGGCCAAACTACCATTTCCCAGAAACTGGAATGGAAAGCTCTGTTGAGCCCCTACTCACCTGCAACACACACATTTAATTTTCCTTAACTTGAATCTTATTCTTAATTGATACATAATATTTTATGTTTTATAGGGATCATGAGTTCTTTTACATGCATAGAATGTGCAACGATCAAGTCAGGGTTTCAGAGTTTATCATTTTATGTGTTGAGAACAGTTTAAGTCCTCTACCTTATTGTTACTAAAGTCACGCTACTCTGCTATTGAACAACATAATTTTCTTAATCTTTTCCTGACTTCCTTTCCCTTTCATTTCCATTCATTTTATGTAGTCTTAGACTCATGCTTCTTTCCTTCTTAATCTATGACGGAGACAGAGCACAGGGAAGCAGGCACAGGTTTTAGAGTAAGAAAGAAGTGGGTTCTGACCATGGCTAAGAGACTAGTTCACTGTGAGACTTCAAGCAAAGTGAACTTGGTCTCATTTTCCTCATTCTTTCAATAGGAAAATAATTATCAAACCAAAACGCTATAAGTGTAATATGTCTAGTTTGCAAATTGAGCTATCATTTTCTGAGCACCTCTTGAGGTTCAATTCAATTCAGCAAGTATTTACTAAGGACACATTATGGCAAACGATGACCAGGGATAGCACTTGGCCTTTTATAAGGCTAAGTAGCTCCCTATTCAAGCCACTATCTCCAGTAAAAGGACCTCCTTTGCTGACTCCATAAGTCATTCTTCCTTACACTCTGATCTTTATGATTTGTCTTTGTCTCCTGTTTCCTACCTTCCACAGACTTGCAAAACCTAAGACTTTCCTTTCCCCTTTGCCCTGCCTTGAACTATTTCCTTGGTTCTATGCTAGTTTCCAGCTACAAAGGAAAACAGCTGTGCCTTTCTCCACCCCATTCCAGGACATTGTGCCTTGCTGCTAGCTCACTGGAAGGAGATTCACCCCATTTGCATAAAAGCAAACCATCCAAGGAGCACAGAGTTCAGCTCTGAGGACTTAATACAACACCAGTTTTTCAATTTAAAGAAAAGAAAGTGGTATCAAAGGTACATGCTTTCACTGACCTTTTACAGATTTTTAGCCCTGAATATTCCTTAGAAATAGATGCCCATCCAAACGGTCTAATCCCATGGCTAGCTGGCATTCCCTTATTGCTCAGTTCCACACACACAAGACCACAGGGGCTTTAATAACAAACACTGTAAAGTTCCTAACTTGTTTGAGTAGTTCTTCTTTATGTCTGCTTGTCTGTGTGTCTATATATTTTTAAATTTATTTTAAAGGGAGAGCAGGAGGTAGACAGAAAACCAGTATCTGTGAATCCATTCATCATTCATTACTTCTGAGACAGGTGCCTTGTTCCCAAGGAGCTCCTTTCCTAAAGGCTTCAGAATCAGCCAATTTCTTTCACTCATCTCTGTTGACTCATGAATGCTAATGAATACCAACCAATATGCTCCTATATTCTGAAAAATAAATCCCAAGTAAAGTTGCACTACCTCCTCTCTAACCAAAACTGCCTGGAAATTTGACTAAGTCAATTTAACTGAAATTTGATCATGTGAAACAAACATATTTGCCAAAGTCAAAATCTGAGCAACTATAAACTGTAGGGAAAGGATATTAAGAAGTTCACATTCGGCCGGGCGCGGTGGCTCGAGCCTGTAATCCCAGCACTTTGGGAGGCCGAGACGGGCGGATCACGAGGTCAGGAGATCGAGACCATCCTGGCTAACACGGTGAAACCCCGTCTCTACTAAAAAAAAAATACAAAAAACTAGCCGGGCGAGGTGGCGGGCGCCTGTAGTCCCAGCTACTCGGGAGGCTGAGGCAGGAGAATGGCGGGAACCCGGGAGGCGGAGCTTGCAGTGAGCTGAGATCCGGCCACTGCACTCCAGCCTGGGCGACAGAGCGAGACTCCGTCTCAAAAAAAAAAAAAAAAAAAAAAAAAAAGAAGTTCACATTTAGTTTAAGCCTCAACACAAATTCTAAGTTTGTGTTTATTTTGATCAACCTTCATTCCTATGGCAGGTGTTTTCATGAGAAACTAATTCTTATGGCCTAAGTATTGCTTCTGACTGTAAATATCATATATTAGAAAAACCAGAGACATCAGCATTAGCAAACTGAGTGGAAGATATTAATGAAGTTCATTAAATTACTTTCAAGTTTGTTCATAATTAAACTAAAATGGTAAATTAAAACAAAACATGACCACGTTTGACAAGAAAACTATAAATTAGATATGGATAAATAATTAAAGGCTTAACTAAGTAAAACTAGCTTAGCATGTGGTTTTTAGGTTTACCTACTCTACTGGCTCATTTATTAACATGCCAATGAAATATACCCACTTTGTTCTAAATTCTATGTTAAGCACAGTGCAGAATACAAAGATAGAAACTCAAAGTCCTTGTACTCAAAGAATTCCCGTAGAGTGAGAAAAGGATTCCTGTGTCATACAATGACACTAGAGATGTAACCCTGTAGTTCCAGACGAGCCTTTGTTAGCTTATCCATGTAGCAGAGTAAACTCCTGCAGGGAGGGAGCACTTACACTGGGCATGATGACAATATGTTCATGAGGAGACCACAGTAAACCGGCTGTAGAAATGGGGAGCACCTGAAAAAGCAAGAATCTATTACACTTGCAGAGGTGGATGCTGCTCAAGTTTCCTTCCACAGAGCTGAGACTCTTTGAACATGGCCAATTTGTGGTGACATTGTATCAGACTTTATGCAAATGAGCAACACAAAGATGAGATGGTGCAGATCGTCTCAGAAATCTAAATATAGTACAAGAATGTTTGCATGTATGTTTGATTCTGAAAGTATATGTTTCTCTTCTGAGATTAAATATAATCTTTATATCTATGCATTAACAGTGAAATTAGATTACAGATGATTTCACTTTGTTTTATTTTGAACGTCTTTCTTTGGCAAAATAATACAAGGACAATTCTATACTGGTATGTGTCAAGTATACAAAGGAATACACACAGATATTTGAACATAAATTTTATACACACATACATTAATGTGTGTATGTGTTCACATTTATACATATATGTGTATATTTACTCATATATGCATATGTGTATCTGTGTATTTAAATACACAAAGCTAAATACATAAATATGTATTTGTTTAGAAACATAGATGTATACATGCATGCACACATACATTTGAATGTATAATTTGTCATGTCCAAAGGTTAGCATGAGGAGATAACACACCATATCAAATACTTACTTGTAAGAGTAAGAAACATGCTCAGAGAAGGAAAACAGTGTTTTTTATGGATTGAGGAGGAGCTTATCTCTTGAAAGATACAGCGATGCCCCTGGCTAACATTCATTTAATAATAGTCATGATAATAGTCATACTGTTCTGTTTCACTTCTTCCCATTGTTCTTTACTTCTTGAAAACAGCATCCCTTTTTTGGAGAGGAAGCAAAGTTTGAGGGAAGACAAATGACAAATATTTCATAATCCATCATGGTCACTTAAGGGAATAAAGAGCAGTTTTCAATATCTTTGGCTTGCTTCTTTCTTCTGAAGCTTGAAGCTTCTTTCAAGAGACAGACTCTGTTTCAATTTCTCAGTTAGTCTAGCTAAAGGTTTGTCCATTTTATTTTTCAGAAAACAACTCTTGGTTTTACTGATTTTTTCTATTGTTTTTCTTGTGTCTATCTCATTTATTTCTGTTCTAATCTTTATTATTTACTTCCTTCTGTTAACATTGAGCTTAGTTTCTTCTTTTTTCTATGTCCTTGAAACTGCATCCCAGTCATACTAAAAGATGTTTGACATCCTTAATTAACAGGAAAATGTAAATCAAAGCTCCAACTTATATATCCCATAAGTTCCGCAAGCTTTGTTTTCACTAGCCTCAAGATATCAGGAACATAGATGCAAAAGTACTCAACAAAATGCTCAAAACTTCAGTTCAACAGCTTAATAAATATCCCTGAGATGCAAGCATGTTTCAACAAATGCAGATCAATAAATGTGATATACTAGGTTAACAGAATGAATGATAACAAATCACATGATCTCTCAGTAGATGCAGTATTTAACAGAATTCGACACCCTTTTATGACAGAAAATGCTCAATAAATCAGGTAGAAAAGGAGTGTACCTTCACATGTCCCTGTTTTCAGATGACATAAACATATGTACAAAAAAAAGTAAAGACTCCACTAAAAAACTGCAAGAACTAATAAATAAATTCAGTAGAGTTGCAGGACACAAAGTCAATATACAAAAATTTGTTGTATTTTTACATGGTAACAACAAATCATCCCCTGTGAATTAGGAAAACAATCCCATTTATCATGGCATCAAAAAGAATCAAATAGGAATAAACTTAACCCAGGAAGTGAAATATTTGTAACGTGAATATTACAAGACAATGATGAAAGAAAAGAGACTGAAATAAAGAAAAAGAATGCTTATGTTCATGGATTGGAAAATATATGGTTAAAATATTCATACTAACCAAACTGATCTACAGATTCAATAGTATCACCATCAAAATATCAATGATGTTTTATAAAGAAATAGTAAAAACAATTCTAAAATTCAAATGGAACCGCAAAAGATGTAAAATGTCTGAAGTGATCTTGAAAAAGAAGAACAAAGTTGGAAGCATTGCACTTTCTGATTTCAAAATAAATTACAAACTACACTAATTAAATGAATATGGTATTTTCATAGACAGGCCAATGAAACAAGATAGAAAACCCAGAAATAAACCCACCCGTATGTGGTCAACTGAACTTTAACAAAGGTGCCAGGAATACACCTGTGTCAGTTGGAAACAATAGCCTCTTTGACAAATAGTGCAGGAAAAAAAGGACATTCACATTCAAGAAAAATAAATTTTTACACTTACACTGCACACAAATGTCTACTCAAAATGGATTAAAGACTTAAATATAACACCTCAAATTGTAAAACTTCTAGTAGAAAACATAGGAGGAAAGCTTCATAACAGTGGTCTTGACAATGGTTTAGTGAATATGACATGAAAGGCATAGGAAACAAAAATAAAAATAGAGAATGGGGATTACATCAAACTAAAAAGCATCTGCACAGGAAAGGAAACAACAAACAGAAAAAATGGCATCGTATACTATGGGAAAAAATATTTGGAAATCAGATATTTTAGAAGAAGCTAATTTCTATAATATATATATAACTCCATAGCAAAAATAATAATAATAATAATAACCTTATTTAAAAGTGGGTAAGGGAACTGAATAAACAATTCAGTTCTCCAAAGAAGACATACAAATGGTCAACAGGCATTTGAAAAGATGTTCAACGTCATGAAATAACAGGGAAATGCAAATCAAAACTACAATGGCATACCATCTCACACCTGTCAGGCTCGTTATTACCCAAATTAAATAAAAAGAATCACTGAGAATGTTGTCAAGTCAGAATCCTTGTACACAGTTGATGGGAATGTAAAATGGCACAGGAGCTGTGGAAAACCTTATGGAAGATCCTTGAAAATTAAAAAGAGGATCATCAGGTGATTCAGCAATCCTACATCTGGGTATATTGAAATCAGGATTTTGAAGAGACCATCTGTACTCCCACTTTTTTTTTGCAGCATTATTCACAATAGTGAAAACATGGAATCAACCTGAGTGTTCATTAATGGATGAATGAATAAAGAAAATGTGGTGTGTGGTGTGTGAGAGTGTGTGTGTGTGTAGTATGTATATATGTGTGTATACAGTATTTTATAAACATATATATGTATGTGTGTGTATGTGTGTGTGTGTGTCTGTGTGTGTATGTATATATATAAACAATGCTATTTGGCCTTTAAAATTTAAAAAAAAAAACTGCTGCTATTTGCAACATCATGAATGAACCTGGAGGACATTATGATGAGTGAAATGAAGCTAGTCACAGAGAGGCAGATACTGTGCAATGTAATTTATATGAGTTATCTATACTAGCCAAATTCACAGAAGGAAAGAATACAATAGTGGTTGCCAGGGGCTGTGGGGGTGGGTGAAAGAGGAGTTGTTCCATAGGTATAGTTTCACTTATGCTAGATGAATAAGTTCTGGAAATCTGCTACACAGCATAGTGCCCATACTTAACACAGTATCATGCACTTCAAAATTTGGTAAGAGGGTAAACTTCATGTTAAATGTTGGAACTACAAAAATAAAAACAAACAGACAACAAAATCATAGAAACACATGGAAACTTAGGGATGTGATGGACATATCGATGGTCTAGGTTGTGGCAATGCTATCATGAGCCTTTGCATAGGTTAAAACTCATCAAATGGTATATATGAAATATGTGCAGTTCTTTGTATATCAGTAACACCCCAATAAAGTTGATTTTTTAAGAAAAAGAGGCACTCCACATCCAATTTAATTTTCTCCAGTTTTTGGTTTGCAAAATGTCCAGTCTCTGCTGATAGGGCAATACCGATTATCAAGGGGCTAGAATTACACTACAGCTTTTCAGAGTCAGCTCAGGAGCTATTCTTCAAGCTGAGGAAATGCATCACACCATCCTTCCCACTCTCGGCCTTCAGGATTTCATTTTCACTTACAAAGGTACACCCATTGCTGTCTCTGAGAGTTAAATGATAAACAAAATGCTCTGCTCTCACTCCACTTCTCACAGTTCTAGGAACAGAAACTAGATGGATCATATAATCAAATATTTAGTAGGCCTGGGACAGTGAGACTAGTTATTAGAATTGATAAAGGCAGACACTATACTCCATTGCATACTTAAGCTAAGTGGAAGAGGACATGGTTCAAAATATTTTTGATTGCTGCTAAAATAGATTACAGGAAGCTATGAGTACATTTCTAGTGTTCATAAGCTCATTAGGTTCTCAAAATATCCAACTTCTTACAACTTAAGCTTAAATGTCCCCTACCTATAACACCCTCCTTTAAATATCCCACTCAAGAAATCTTCTTGACTATTGACTTTTTTCCCTCAAAATGGGGGCAGAAGAAAAGAGAACAGTGAAGAACTATTTACTTTTTTAGTGCCTATCTTGCACCAAACTCTGAGCTTGATACTTTTAAGTAAAGATCTCATATTATCATAACAAGCACTTTGCTCATTATATATAATTTTACCCATTATGCAGATGAAAAAAACCAAAAGACAAAAAACAAAAAACCAGCACCTCAGTAAATTCTCCAGGTCGTCTAAGTAGAGCAAGGGAAGGTTATGCCTGGGCCTGTCTAGCATCCAAGTCTGTACCCCTGATTCTCAGCACACAGTACTGCAGGATCACTTACATTTGCTTTCCACAATTTTGCATTTCATCTTGGCTACATGGCTACATGTTTTGCCCCTATTTCATGTTTATTGCCTTTATGTTCCCTAAGAAAACTGTAATTGTCTAGGAAGCATCCTATTTTGCTTGAATATAGTAAGTCAGGATGCAGTGAATGGTTATGATGGAGGTACAAAAAGTGGCGGAGTGTGCAGAGGACAAACTGAATCAGGAACTGGTTAAAGAAGATGGTCTGCTGTGTTGGACAAGGATACATGTGTATGGCAAAACCCAGAGCCTAAAGCAGGTCAGTAGGACCTACTGGGGCACTTTTCCTTCAAATATTTCTTCTGGCATGTTGAAAACTTATTGCATCTCACTGTAATATAGTTTTTAAGTATTACCAACAGTTTTCCAGACCTCAGTCAATGCCCCCCACCATTTCAGTCAATATGGTTACATGAATGTTTTGTACTCACCCAAATTCATGACACTAACCAGTGAAGCAGTGAAGCCATAAAAACTATTACAGGAAAATTAGCAAACTCTACTTTCCATAGAAAATAATGATTTAATATATCATATTTGAGTATTCATTTATTTTATTATTAAAATGAAAAAGATAATTTCCTACACTTACCAAACTCATAGTCTTTCTCAGGAAACACACGTGCCTGCCTTGGTCATGTCAGCTCAGTGTGGTACCAGGTACGTGACCTTAGACAAATTATTTCACCTTTTTAAACTTCAGGTTTCTTTTTTATCTCTAAGATGGAGGTGATGACATCTCCTTTGCAGAGATTTTCTGACTGAAAGGATCATATGGCCTCAACAACATAACATTGAACACACAGAGTTTTCAATAAACCTTACCTGAACCTGACACAAAATTTTGGTGGCAAATAAATATCAAGGCTCAGGATTTCTGGTCATTTTAAATTTTGTCTGTAAGCCCATCATTCTGAATTTATTCATGCCTGCCACCAGTATGCAGAATGCCAGGACTCTGTTAAAAATTGTTAGCTCATATTTAATGAGGAGTCACAAACCAATGACTGGTTCTTTATAATTATGCACACACACAGAGAAACATCACGTATTACACAAATATTTACTTAGCTTCTTCCCTGTGCTAAGCCCTATAGACAATAAAAAATCATATATGTATCTTGTTGTCAGGCGCTTAAAGTCAAGCAGGGGAGATAAGAGACATAAATCACTAGAATGTAAGGTTGAAATGGATCATAATAGCTAGAATTTATTGAACATCTACAGTGCACCTGGTGTTTCTTCACTTGGCATTTCTTTTTCCGAAATTAAACTTTCTTTGTTTTAAGGGGAACTACTTTTCTTCCCCTCCCCACATTTCTACCTTGGACAACAAAAGAGGACTCTTCCCCAAATCTTACATACTCTGAGAAGTACTGGGGGATGATGCTGAAATTCTGGAAAGATGCTGAAGTACTGGGGAGTACAGGAACGTATTGTGGCAGGGCGGCAGAGTTGGGGAGGCGGGGTTGTGCTGAAGTACTGGAGCTGTGCCCCTGGAAATAGGCTTAAGTAACCCCATGGTGCTGAATTACTGGAGGGTGTTGAAGTGCTGGAGAGGTGCTGAAGTGCTAGGCTAGAGCTGAAATTCTGGGGACGATCTGAAGTACTGGAGAGCATGCTGACCTACTGGGGGGTGCTGAAGCCCTAGGGAAAATGCTGAGGTTCTGGGGAGAACACTGAAGTATGGGTGGTATTTCCGCTTTCTCTCTATCTCCTTTATTCTTAGTCCCCCATAGGACTGGGAGGATCTAACCCATTGGACCAAGTTTGCACTGGTTACCTGAAAAAATAAGACAAAGTCCACCTTTTAAGTCTCCCTCTCCTTTTTCCTTGTGGATCAGTGAGAAACAGTATGCTCTCTCTGATGTGTGGTGTGAACCCACATGGGGCAGCACTCAGGGTCTGCCTCCAACCTTTTCTTTCTGCTCTCTCTGGAGCTCTGCTTCTGACTGTGACTTTTGTCTTAGCCAGTACAACCAAACAAATCATTCTGTGGCTCCAAAATGTTTGGTCTGTATCCTAATGCCATTTCCACATGGAAAGCAACCCTACAAAGAGGGCGGGTCCATAGCCACTACCACCTTTTATTTATTGAGTGTTTACAAAGCACCAGGAACTGGGCCAACAGTTTTACACTCATGATGCTCACAACAGCCCTTTGAGGTGACTAATAAGGAGGCTCACCTGACCAATATATTTCCCTGGGTTCACAAGTCTAATTCTCAGAGAACAAAGGTGCAATGACAGTGATTAATGAAGTAAGATTTATGAACGGATGAGGAGAGACACTAGCAAGGAAAGGGACATGCAAGAAGTGATGAAGAAAGGAGAAACTTTCAATGCATATCCTTGTAAAATCCCTCTATGAGTTAATATGTTATCACTGCAAAACTCATTTTGCTTCTCTGTAGAACCATGACACAATTTTCTAGGTGAAGGTCAATTCTGTAAAATTCTTACACATTTTCTGAGCACCTACATAATTTTAGACAAAGCTCTTTATGTGGGAAATACAGACAGTAATAAAAAGAATCCTTGCATGGTCTTTGGAAACAACAAATGCTTTAGAGGCAGAGAGTTTGAGTTTAATTTTCAACCTTGCATTCTATAGCCACGTCACCTTGAAAAAGTGAATTTATGTTTCTCAATCTCAGTTTCGTCTGTTAAATAAAGCAATGACAACAAAAATTTGTCCTGCGGGTTTTCTGTTATCATCTAAAATAACAAGCACCCGAGAGTTAGCACCAGACCAGAGCAGAGCTGGTGGTCAATGAATGGTGGTGATGAAAAAAAGCTCCAGGAGCAGAAGGGGTAACCCCCACTGTGATTCCTCAGTCTCTCAGGATGCCTGGGAGAAATCAGAATGGATGGGTTCAGAGTCTGGATACACATATGCAAAGTACATGAAAGAACAGAGATCAGGTAATAACAACTCCGTTTTGAATAGTCCTTGAAGTTCACTAAACAAGCCTTGATCCATTAACTGGATCCTCACCACAATCTTATAAGATAGGCAGGACGTAGCATATTTTAAAAACTGTTGTTTTCAGGGAGCTGAAGGGCATTTCCCAAGATCACATAGTTTTAAAGTAGCAGTCAGGGTCTAAAAGACACTTCTAATTTCATGGTTTTTAGCCAAAAGTCAATCCATTCAAGTCAACTGGAACTTCCAATTATATCAATTCTTCTGTCCCATGTCTAGTTATCCTGGGCCATGTTGAAAACAAAAAGCTGTGCTAAGTATTTGGGTGAGGGTGTGAAGAAGGATCTCTAAGACTCAGAGACAGATTTGCAGAACACCCTGCCTCTCCCTTAGCTGACTTTGTAGGAGCATCTGCTTGCTCTGTGGCCTCAAGGTCTTGGTAGGCAACAGGAGACGAAGAGGCTGACAACATTAACTCCCAATATGAGCCATCGGAGACCTTTCCAGAGCCCCAGTGATGCCCCTCCTGGCAGGCTGGGCTGGACTCTGCCTGTGCCATGCGAACAGCAGAGTTCTCATCACACAGAAGCCCGAGAGCATGACCCAGCTTCCTCACGTTTCATTAACTGCACTTCTATTTTTGCATCCTATCTTGTTTCCATTTGGTGTCAGAATGGAATCTCACCCTAGGGTCAGAGGCATTTGTGTCAGCGCCAGCCAAAAACTGGTGTGTCTAGTAGTGAACTTTTTTTCCCCAGGATCCCTTGGCCAAAACGGAGTCACCTGGATTTCCTAATGCAAGAGGGGATGACAGTGGGGTGGTTTTTCTAAACACTACTGGGTCATGATGTCAGCTTCCCCCTCCCTCCTTCCCTTCTTTCACTGTTTTCATATTTTTACTTGATTTTATTTAGTAAATGTTAGCTCTACTTTATGCACCCTGCCGGATTCTGAAAACTAAAGAGAATATATACGCTTGCCTTGAGTTTCTGACAGTCTGTTGGGGAGGATAGGTACAGGTACATCAAAACAAATTGTGACACAGTGTAAGGGGTAACAGAGGTTGCCTGGCATGTTTGTGGAAGCTCAGAAGAGGAAGGTTTCAATCCTCACTAGGCAGAGCCAAGAGAGCAGGGGGACAGAAAGGCATCCAGTGTTGGGAGGGTGCAGGTGCAGTTGTGTGAGGGGAGGAGCAAAGAAAGGTGAAACACACACAAGTGGTCCTGTGCATCAGCTCAAAGAGCCTGAGCATTAGCTTCGAGCTGGTGGGTTTTATGGGGACGAGCAGCCCGGCAAGTACTATTGGAAAGCAATGGTGTTACTGTGGAGAGTGGGTCAGAGTGGGGATGGGACGGGGGGCTAGTAGATAGAAGAACAGTTGTGGATTGATGATGATAAATGAACCAGGGAAGGCCTATTTTATTTATTTATTTATTTATTTATTTATTTATTTATTTATTTATTTATTTTTTGAGACAGAGTCTGGCTCTGTCCTC
>NW_016827507.1:111138-135229 GCF_001698545.2 Rhinopithecus bieti
TTAATGAAATGGGCTATTCTATAAAAACTATATTGAAACCAAAATTTTCTCATTTTTTGAGTCCCTGTTTATAAGTTCCCTGAGCATATGCTTAGTTAGTGTGTTGGGAGAGGAGGTCCATGCAGGAGACTCCACAGAGAACAAACTTCTAATGTCACAGCCCTTCTGCAGCATTGAAGATTTGGCCACACAAGCACATGGCATGGATAGTGACATCTGAATGCATTTGGAAGGTGGTGGAGACATGACGTGGCATGGTTTTATGAGTCTAGAATCCCAGCTTGGCTCACACTGGAAGGAGCACATGTGACATCTGCCTACAAGTATGCAACATATGCATGAGTCGGTGTGACGCAGTTCACAGCTCAGTTCACCTTGCATTGCTAGCCCTTGTCACTCTACTTTGAGCACTAGCTCATTCCTCTGTCTTACTATGATTCCTTCTGCTTCATAGAGCTTCCCAAAAAAGGTAAGGTAGTGGAGGGAGCGTTTGATGAAGGCGGCTAAAGAGGGTACAGGGGAAAGACAGTGGGAGAACAAGGTCATTGTCGAGGCGAAGGATGATGGCAGCCTCTCTCCTTGTGGTGGGGCTGATTCCCGTCTTGCCATGCAAGCCGTATTATACAACAAGGTCATTGGCATGCATATCACCATAAATCAAGACACAGGTGATCATTCATTGCAACTGTCTACGAATTTCCCCTGAGAGGGAGCTCAGGGCTCTGATGCAGAAGCCCAGATTCTCTAAATGCTGCATTGTTTCAATGTCTGGCTATTGTGAGATAATTCATGATAAAAGAAACCCATTCTTCTTTTAGTCCTTCCCATAACCCCATCCCACAAAACACATATTCAACCTGCCCTTCTTCACTCCTGCTCACATCACAGAATGAAAGGAATTCACATTGCACGAGAGTACTGGATATAAGTCCTAAGATGGAACAATGTATCTTTTTTATAAGGAGACCAGGATTTTTCAGGTGTTCTGTGACTTTCTGAAGACCCCAACAATCTCTTAGTCCATAACCTGGAATCTTTTAATGCGATAACATAGTGAGAAGCATGATCACCACGGTCCTTCATTTCTTCATTTTGAATCCAGATTCATCGTGATTCTGGTCTCTCTCCACCCCTCACCTCCTCTCACTTCTATGTGTGTTCTCTAGTCATGGAAATTGTTTGCATTTCTCTAAATGAGCCATGGTCTTTCCTGCCTCTATGGTTATAAGTGCTGCCTTCTTTTTCATAGGTAACTTCTATTTATTTTTAAAATTTCAGATACTACTTTCTCTAGGAAGTCCCCTCTGACTGGATTTAGTTGCCTTTGCACTGAACCTTCATAGCACCTTGCCTTCCTCTACTGAAAACTCTATGCAACTCTGCATAGAGTTTCTTGAGGGAGAAATTCCTTGATTTTACTCTCACTGGTGGTGACACACATCCTCATTTCAATAACAACTTTTTATTGATTTGATAAACCCTACTGTATAAAATACAAGCATTGATTACAAAACACATTTCAGTTTCACATTAAGAGATAAAAAAACATGTGGATCTTTCTACTGAGAAAATAAAATTTGTTTACTAAATCCTTTATTCTTAGCTCCTGTCACAGAGTAGGGACAGCAGAACCCGTTTACACATAAATATCCACGTGCTCCTCTTAATATTCAAGCCCCCAGGAAACCAGATGATACTCTGTGACTGTCCTCCCAAGGGACAGTCAAAGCCAAAGTGATGTGTCACTTCTGATAAGAGGCAATTAAGAGCAAATTAGTCTATTTTACTCTCTGTTGTCACTATGATCGGAAATGAAGGGTCCTGAGATGGTAGAGTAACAAGTGAGTAGTGATCTGAAGCTCTGCTTAACCATGCCCAACCTCAACAGAACTGTGAAGGAAGCAAAAAGAAACAATTAACATTAAGATCAAGCTATTAAGATCCCATATTTTTCTTTCTGTTGTTGTCTTTGTTACTACGTCATAGTCTCTCTTATCTTTATTAAAAGGATAGGTCAAAATATTAGTTTCATAAATGTTTGCTTAAATTCTAAAATTAGAATGTCAATTGCCATGTTCAAGACAAATGAACAAATGGATATGATTTAGTTTTAGAAACTAAAAAGTGCTCTGCAAAAGTAAAGAGTTTCTTTTAGGAATGCAAGTACTGATGCTTTAGACACAATCTATTTTAATCCTCACAACTCCGGATGATGTCACTTCCATGTGCAGGTGAGAAGTCTGAGTTTCAGCTAGTTTAAGAATCTTGCCAAAATCTGTGCGTATGCAGCTAGTTAAGTGGTAGAGTCTAAATTCTGAACATGCTCTTCAATGTGAAGTCTAGACTCATTCCTGACCAGTCTGCCACAAAGAGAAGTCTTCCTCAGGACTGGAATTGCCCTGGGTCTCTAGGAGCACCGGGAGCTTTGTATACAGCTCAGGAAGGGGCACCTCATGCAAAAGGAGACTTTCCAGGTCAAGAAGTCTGGACTACTGAGCAATGCAGGAATGGCTGAGCTTTTCCTGTGAAAGCTGCATGGCTCTCAGGTGACAGAGGAAGGAAGTAGAGAAACTCTAGGCAGACAGAGGTAGGTCCCTGGCAAAACTCCACCTTCAAGTTGAAAAGCCTGAAACCCACAGCCCAAAGTGAGAACTTCTATCCTTGTTTGCCCACTCTCTCTTGATTGATTCTTTCTGAATAATGTCTTTTAACCAATTCCAAAACTACCTATGGCCCACCTCACCCCCGCTATTCTGTGCCTATAAAGGCCCCAGACTCAGCCAGTAGAGAGGAAAAGCAGCTGGACATCAGGAAAGGGCAACTTGACTTCAGAGACAATGGCTGGGCATCAGAGAAAGGGGACTTGACTTTGATGGAGAGAGGCAGAGAAGCAACTCGACTTCAGGGGAGAGCAATCTGCCCTCCCCATCCCCTTTCCAGCTCCCCTTTCCAATGAGATCCACTTTCATCACTCAATAAAATTCTTTGCATTCATCATCCTTCAATCTGTCCACATGACCTCATTCTTCTTGGGCACTGGACAAGAGTTTGTGACCCACCAAGTGTGGGTACCCAAAAAGGCTGTCACACTGGCCCTTTGCTCTTGCTGGTGGAAGGCAGTTGCCCCATGCAATGAGGCAAAGGACCCACTAAGCTAATAGCACGCTGCTTTCTGCAGACGGTAAAGCTAAGAAAGGATTGTAACATGCCCTCTGGAGCCTGGGGGTCACAGACACCTTCACCTGGATGGCACCACAGGGCCTGCATGGACTTTGCTCCTACTGGCACCAAAGTGGTCAGCCCAGTTCCCACACCCGTTCACTCATGTGCTCCCTCTTGCAAGGGGTGGAGTGTGGCAGGCTGAGTAAATGGGGCAACACTGTTGTGCTTTCCATGAAGAGATCAAGGAAAAATCCCAACAGCCCCAAGTCATCAACAGCAGTTCCTTAAGTAGTACAGAAGGTGTTATGCGACTGGTGTCTGGGGCTTTCATGAGAACCCCATGAACATGCAACTCAGCAAAGCCATCCCATCTGTCAGTGGACACAGCCAAATAAGGAATCACCCACTCTGATCTGCAGGCGTTTTGTGAACCAAAATCTTCATAGGCAGAATGAGACAAATTCAATATTACTGGGACAGCTCCTGAGTGCTCATGAGATTTCTGCTTGGTTCTCACATGGCATTGGTTTGAAAGGATAAATGATCACTTAACAAATATGTGTCATATGATCACCCTTTTCCAGACTGTATGCTAAACCTTTAGTTACCAAGGTGTGCATTACTTCAAAACCAGAGAGACAAGCTTCTGAGCCTAATGCAGTGTTAAATCTAAGAGAAAACAGACACAAACAAATAATTGCAAATAATACAAAGGTCACAGATTGAGTAGTTCACAATCACGGTTTTTGAATCAGCCTGCCTTAGTCAAACCCCGGTCCCACCGCTGATTAGCTGTCTCACTCAAACATTCTGAGCCTCAGGTACTTTGTATGTAAAATGGTGATAATACAACCGCCTAAATTTATAATGCTGTTGTGAGGATTCAGTTAGATAATTCAGGTACACTGCCTAAGAGTGACAACAACACAGTATGCCTTCAGGAAAATTACCTAATAATTATGTTATTATTACTACTGAGAAGTTCAGAGTGCTGGACCAGTGTCAACCAGAAGGGTAAACTTAGTGGAGCCAGGAAAGTCTTTTGAGGAAATGACGTTTAATGTCAGATCTAGAGGAAGGGTTGGAGTTAGTAAGTGAAGAGTCTTGGAATGTATTCTAGAGTACTCCAAGCAGAAGGATCAGCATGAGCAACAGGTTTGGGCACCAAAGAGATTGATGCAAATGGAATTATGCCCATATGGCAGAGGCGCAAAGACTACATAGAGAGCATGCAGAGAGGTGGGTAGGGTCAAGGTTACAAAAGGGATTTGAAGCCTGGTCGTGGACTTCAAAGTGCATTCTATGCACAAGGAAAGTCCTTAGAAGTCTATAGATTGCTTTACATCTGATTTTGGCTTTTTCCAAGGTAGGAAGTCTACCCATTCCTGACTTGACAGGTTTTGGCTCCCAGAGAGTCCCTTAATAAGTTGTGTCGGTATATCTCCAAAATAGATCCCCAAATTCTACCATATTGTGTTACTCCAAAACCAAGAACCTAGTACAAGCCACGGTCTTTTCTGAATTTCTGCACCAGCCTCCTCAGCTGCTATTCCTGTTTTCTCTCATGCCACCCCCACTCCACCCAACAGCCTAATATCCTGTATTCAGCAACCAGAGTAATCTCCCTAAAGCATAATCAGATTATGTCATCCCCTGCTTAAAACCATCTAATCATTTTCCTTTTCACTTAGGAAAAAAAAAACCAAAATCCTTAACATGATTTACACAGTCCTACCTAAACTAGACTTTCTCTTTTTTTATCATTTCAGTTTCAGTTCACAAATATGCATCTAAGGGAAACTTTTTCTAACAACTCCAGGTAAAGCAACACTCTACCTCCCTCCCCCATGAAATAAAAATTATTTCGATATAATTCCTGGTATAATTTTAAGTGACTTTACCAGTACCTGAACATGTCTCCCATATTCATTTGTCCCTGCATTTGTCCCTGCATTTGTCGTTTTTTCCCCTCCCTAGAAGATAGATTCCATTGGGCAAAAATTTTCTCTGTCTAATCCACCATTGTGTTCTCAGCACATGGAAGAATTTATGGCACAAACTAAAGAAGAAAGTTTGATTTGGTTTGGTTACACTAGTTTCAGGCCTCCATGCACTATAAGATTGCCAGATAATAACACTGTGATTATTCCAAACCCCAAATCCCCTTGGGTCTGAATTTCATCTGGCTATTACCAATCACTACCATCATCATCATCATCATCATCATCATCATCAATCTTTATCTTCAGAGTCAACAACACCTTCCTACAAAAATAGCCTCCTCTACCAAAGACATTCTATATGCCAGGTACTCTCTGGTACTTTCTCCTTGAATCTTCGGAATAAGTGCAAGCTGACACCATTTTCTTTAGTTTTCACATGGATATATCCTTGCTCAGAGCTCAGAAAGTTTAAATGACATTCAAAATCACACAGCTAATATGTGAGAGCGTGGGTTTCAAGCTCAGATCTGTTTGACTCCAAATGCTGGGCTTTCTACAAAGCAACCCTGTTTCTCCCATTTTATTCCAAGTTTTCTTGGCTCGTGAATATTGGCTGGGTCTCCAGGATGCCAGCTCATCGTCATCCTTTGAATTTTTTCAATTCATTTCATTCCACTCTTTCCTTCTGCAAGGACCATGGCTTGGAATTGATTTTTGAATCCTCTACTCTTGGCCACCATATGCAGAATTCTCAGCACAATCACTTATCAGGAGGCCCTAAAACCAAGTCCACTTCAATTTTCCTTCCAAATAGGGGAGGATAAGAATGTATTTGTATAATCAAATTGGTAAGATCGGGTTATTAAAACAAATTCAGTGGAGGGCTCTCAACATCTGTATGTGATCTTTTTTTTTTTTTTAAACATTAAGTACTTTGTCTTAATTTTAATGCAAAGACCTGAGTCTCAGACAATCCAGTGTCTTGATGCGCACGACTCTTCAGAGTGAGAGACTGTCAGGACTCTGCTTACCAATTCCCTTGCAAAAAATTATGTAATAGAAATGAAGATATTGTCTTTAAACGATTGTGATGGGAAAGTGCTTTTTGCTTGCATTATGTTAACCATTTTGGAGCCCAGCACATTAAGCATGCTTTTGAAATAACACTAATAACAAGCAAAGAGCTGCAGATTTGAGTTAAATCTTTGACATCTCAAGAAAAAAAAAAGTTAGAAAAACATGCCTCACATTTTCTCTCCCTTGTCAGATAAATTGGTGTTCTGTTGATCTTATATTGGAAATGTCTTGCAATTCAAGCCATTATATAGAGAGAAAACACTTATTTGTCATCACTTCCCTCTGATACTTAGATGTACTCTGTCAAAGATGATTTTTCAGACATAATTCATCCATGTGAGAATTGCTATTTGTGTTAATTAGTATGTGACAGCTCAGATTTCTCTCAAGGGTCTCCTAATTCTGTGGCTTATTTAAAGGAGAGGGAAACCAATCTATTGTGAAGTAATTGAGATGTGGGCCTAACATTTCTTCTGCTGAACCTCTTGCCCTAAGTGGCTTTGTAAGATGTTTATCTCAGATGTGGCCAAGAGCGTTTTCGTGTGGTCAAGCTTTTTTCTTCTTCTCAAGACTTACGCACGCTGTTTCTTATCTACACTGTTGAAGTTCAAAACTATTTGAAAGCTGAATGTTTTTTATAACCATTTGCAGCAAAACATCACCTGAATCGCCATGAGATGCTTTATAGTCTTCATTTATCCCATTAGTGTAAAAGTTTCTGTGGTTTACTGGAGAAACATTAACAGATTTACTAATGGTTTGTTGTCTCTGATCCACTGAGGACACTGCCTTCTAAAATTTAGAAAAGGGAGAAAGGAAAAGAAAAAAGAAAAAATTATTCTAAAGCACATTAAGCCCCAAAGCTTTTTACATTATTATGAAACTGTGTTTCTATGTTAATGACATTGTGTGGCTATTCATGTAGTTTTCATCAGTAGAAATGCTTGAATTCAATTAGTAGATACGCTAAGTTGATAACAAAGATCATTCTTGCCTTGGCTCCCTATGCAACTCCCCTCCTTTATCCCCAATATAAAAGACCTCCTCTATTCTCCGTAACAGAAAAACCTCACTATATTCCAAGGCCTGAATTCCTCCAGGATGCCTTGTCTATTTCTCTAACACAGCAATATGCACTGTTCTCCTGGAAAAAAAAATTCAAGCACATTTATCATACATTGAAACAAGGACTCAAAGTTAATTGCATAAATCTCCCTGACTATAGAATTTATGTCTTTATTTATTTATTCATGGAATCATTTGTACAATTTTTAGACTTTCATATTAGGTCTTTATGTTAGGTACTTTTAAAATTGTTTTCTCTATTTATCACTGCAAAAACCTTTACCATACTTACTAATGTCCCTATTTTTTTTTTGTTTTTTACAGAACACTGAAACTCAGGGTTCAAAAAGTCAGACAATTTTCTAAGGACATATGGGTTGTAAATTGTAGAGTTAGGATTTAGGTCTTTCTGTCCTGAAAGTTCATGTTCTATTGATATTCCACAGCGTTTGGGGGACATATTGCATATTGTCCTATTTATTTTGTCATGGTCATGCTTTAGGTCATTATCAAAGTAGTTTTTAAATAGGTGGTTAGATATATTGTTCCTTTTTGTTGTTGTTGTTGTTGACTCAGAGGAATAGAGACACTACCTATCTAACTACACCTAATAGAACTAAGAATTCTGTCCAGGCCTTGTATTTTGACCCATTATTTCCTCTGAAGACCTTATTTGTTTACTTTGTGTTACAAAAGAAAAGATACTATTAAAAACTCATGACACTAAAACACAAAAAAGTATTACTTTTACTTTGAAGGGTCACTTTCCAATTGGCTATTATGATGGTTTGCTGAAAGTAAGGCACTAGACAGACCCTGCACAGTTAGTTTTCTGCATTTCCCCCAATACTCTCACCTCTGACACTGCAACACAATTTTCTGCTCTTCACCCTCCAGGATGCAGTCAAGAAAGGGAAATCTGAGACTAGGGTGCAAGCCTAGAAATGACATAGTCATCTATAGTTTCTGACCTCAAGTAATGTAATCTGATTTTTTCTGTGGATAGTGTTATAGCTCTCTTGTAATTTACTTCTTTTTTTTTTTTAACTCGACAATGTATAATATGACTCATCCATGTTGATCTATGTTGTAGTGCTTTATTCTGACACACTGCTACATGGTATTCCAAGGTAAAAGTATACTATGATTAATAATCCATTATACAGTAAGTGTACATTGTGTAGTTCTGAATTTAATTTTGTTTATTTGCACAATTATCTGCTCAGTTATTCTACAAACATTTTTTGAGGACATATTCTGTGGCATGTACTGTTTTAAGCAATGAAGAAATAGCAATAACTGAAGTTATGCTCTCATGAAGCTTACATTCTAAAGTGAAAACACACAAAAAAGTGTGAATATACAGTATGTCAGATGTGGGCAAAAATAAAGCAGAATGGGGGTGAGAATGATTGGACAGGAGAGTATAGTTATCGTATATGCCACAGTTAGGGAAATCCTCATTGATAAAGTGACCATTTAAGTAGAGACCTTAATCTGCTGCTCTCTGAAGAAAAACTATTCCAAACATTATGCAAAGGCCTTCAATAAGTATTGTTCTAGAACATTCAAGGAGTGTTAAGTGTACCATTGCACCTAGACTAGGGTGGCTGAGAAAAAAACTGTACAAGATGAGGTCAGAAATGTTATAGGACCTCGTTAACCAAGATAAGATCTTTGCTTTTTTTCTAAGTCTTTGGGAAGATTTGATTAGAAGAGTAACATGATATGAATCACTATTAATAGAATCACTCTGGTTGCTGTGTTGAATATGGACATTAAAGAAGCTGGAGCTGAGTCAAGGAGTCCAACTGGAAGGTACTGTGAGAATCAACTTCAGAGCTGACAGTAGTTTAGACCAAGTTAGTAAGAAATAAACCAGTTATTTAATATAATAGCATATGGACATATTAGTGGGTTTGATTTTTCACATCTCCCTGAGTTCATACTGACACTGACTTTGTGCTCGACATATGACTATTTTGGCTAACAAGGCAATAGTAAATTGAGGTAAACAGGAGATTGAAAACATACCTGTGTTTTTCTACTTTCTCATCACCACAATAGCAACATACCTAGACTAGCATACTTGAGGGATGTGAGAGATGCAGAGAGCTGAGTCATTCAAGCCAAAGTCACCACATCTAGCCATGGGTTGACCACATACCCATGAGGGAGCGCAAATGAGATAAGCACAGCTAGGTCCTAATAATCAAGTCTGCTCCATTGGCCTGTAGACTTGAATAAAGTATTAAATGATTATTGCTTTAAGTTTTGAAGTCATTTGTTATGCAGCATTAGCTAACTGATACACATATTATGAAGTCAGAGGAGAAAAGTCAAGTGCTAATGGAAATTTGAAAATTATTTTCCATTTACTTCTATTTATTTTCAGACATAGAAAATAAAGTCAATGGCTAAAAATGAGGATCAAAGATTTTGAAGAGTGAAGAGAAGGTATAAACTATCCCTGTAGTAGAATGGAACAGGGAAAAAACCCTAGGAGAATTCAGTACTATCATAGATTGATACTAAGATCTTATTGTGTTTTTCTTTGGACATATTCCACTGCATTAGATAGGTTAGGAGAAGGTAGAGACTTCGATTTTATCCAAGCTGGCTCTTTGTTTTGTTTTGTTTTGAAAAGGGGAGATAGTGTCAGGACTCAGCAAACATTTTCTGTAAAGAGTAAAGTCATAAATATTTTAGGCTTTATGGGCCAGATAGTCTCTGTTGTGACTACTGAACTCAGCTGCTGTAGCATAAAACCTGCCATAGAAAATGTGTAAACAAAAGAACATGACTCTGTAGTGCAACAAAACATTACTTACAAAACAGGTGACCAACACCAGGTCTAGGGAGTTGAAGGTGTCTGGAAGGGAATGATTATAACGACTATGTCATCAAATTTAGGTAAGAAAGATAATTCAGGGCATGGAGAATTAACACTCTTGCACATGTCAGTTGGTGCAAATGTGCATGAGTTTGTGTGTATTATGCTTTTCTTTAACATTACTAGATAACGATAGTGTTTATTGTCTTCACTGTTTACACCATTTTATTCTTCCAGTAGCAGAGTAGGAAAACTTCCCCATATCCTTGGCAACAATTAGTACTCATAGTTTTTTTTTTTTTTTTTTCCTATTTTGGGGGCTATCAAATGGTATTTTTTGTCATTTTAATGTAATATTTTCTTGGCTCACCATTTTTTCTTACATATTATATCTGCTGTTGTGTTCACTACTAATAAACAATATGCAATAATGGAAGTACAGACAAGCCCCATGCACAGGCCTCAGCCTATGTTCATTTCTAGTCAGACCTATATAAGAGACAGACATGTGGTTGAACCTGATGTGTATGCCCAGGTCTGTTCCTGGCCCTAGGCCAAGCCTGATCAAGGTGAGGAGTATCTTGTGGTCTGAGGCCTAGTATTTGATTACATCTAGAACAACAACAATTCAAATGCCTTATTTATTTGCAGACCTAAAGATCCTATTATGCATCGCCATAATTTGATTTTATTTATCTTTCACATGGATTTTTGCATCTCAGTTTCATTAAGTTCATCCCTAATTTTAGATATGTATTTTCTTCTGCTAGCATTAGGGTTCATTTGTTTTTTTCTCTAGTTCCTTCAGGTACAAAGTTAGTTTGTTAATTGAGATGTCTCTATCTTCTTGATGAAGACATTTAACACTATAAACTTTCTTCTTCTCACTGCTTTAGCTACATCTCAGAGATTTTGGTAAGTTCTGTTCCTATTTTCATTAATTTCAAATTACGTTTAAAATTTTCGCCTTAATTTCAATATTCACTTTGCAGTTATTTAGAAGAAAGTTGTTTAATGTTCATGAGTGTGTATAGTTTTGAGAAATCTTCTTGATATTAATTTCTCTTTTTGTTGCACTGTGGTTAACGAGTGTGCTTGGTATAATTTCAGTATTTTTGAACTAATTGAGACTTGTTTGATGAGCAAGCATTTGGTTAGAATATGTTCCATGTGCAGACGAGAAGAATGTATATTCTGTGATTATCGTTAGGCACTCTGTACCTATTAGACAACATATTCCCTCTCCCTTCCTCTTCTCTGCCCCTAGAAACCACCACACTGCTTTGTTTCTATGAATTTTACCACTCTAGGAACCTCATTTAAGAGGACTCTTATGTCATTTGTCTTTTAGTGACCAGTGTATTCCACTAAGCACATTACCCTTGAGGTTCATCTGTGCTGTAGCATGTGCCAGGACTTCCTGACTTTGTAAAGCTGAATAATACACCATTACATGAGTGCACCACATTTTCTTCATCCCCTTATCTATTGATGGACAGTTGAGTTGCTTCCACCTTTTGGCTGTAATGATTGCTGCTATAAATATGATGTGTAATCACTCATTTTTTTTCAGATGGAAACACCGGCTCAGTAATGTGGATTAAACAGCTTGCCTGGTTCCAATAGCTACAAGTGGCAGGATGTGGGCTTTGTATTAGTCTGTTCTCATGCTGCTAATAAAGACATACCTGAAACTAGGTCATTTATAAAGGAAAGAGGTTTAATGGATTCACAGTTCCACATGTCTGGGGAGGCCTCACAATCACAGCAGAAGGCAGAGAAGAAGCAAGTCACATCTTACATGGCAGCAGGCAAGGAGAAGTGCCAAGCAAACGAAGGAAAAGCCCTTTATAAAAACATCAGATCTCATGAGATCTCACTCACTATCACGAGAACAGCAGTATGGGGGTAACTGCCACCACGATTCAATTACCTCCCACCAGATCCCTCCCACAACATGTGGAGATTATGGGAATAACAATTCAAGATGAGATTTGGGTGAGGGCATAGGCAAACCTTATCAGGCTTCCATCCAGTTGCCTTAGTCCAAAGGTCATTCTCTTTTAATTCATTGAATCAGTATGACTTTTTTGAATATCTATACAGCCAGACCCTATGGGAGAGGCTGGGGGTAAGGAAGTGAATAAAACAGACACAATTCTTCAATTCTTGGCCTCTTGATATTTACATTCTACTGAGGGAGACATAAATAGAGCGGCAAACAAAATCACAGATTGTGGGAAGTTCTATGAAGAAAAGATGACGTGGCGACAGGGGAGGGTAACTGAGGAGCAGGGGTCTTCTTTGTAAGTCACACCAAGGACACAACCCTTGAACAGAGGAGAACTGAAGGAAAAGAGGAGCCAGGCATAAAAGAAGTTGGAAGAGTCTTTCAGGCAGGAGCAGCAAGGCACAACCCTGGGAGGGAAACAGGTTTGGCTTAACCAAGGAATGCACATGACACTTGTGTACCTGGAGTATACGGAAACAGAATATGATTACAAACTGAAGGTAAATACGCAGACAGGTGTTAAGTCATACAGGGACTCTATTGTGGATTTTATTCTAAGAGCAGCAGGAAGCATTTGAAGGATTTTAAGGAGAAGAGTGCAGTAATCTGACTCACATTTACCAATCTGACTCTATTACACTATTATTAATAATCGTCACTAGTAGTTATTGTGTACTTAGTCTATATCAGGCATGGGTTTAAGCTTATATTAACTTATTAATTCATACAACACCTCTAAGACTCTATTATTTTCTGAGACACAGAGAGGTTAAACAATTTTTCCAAAGTCACACAGCTAAAAAGAAATAAAGGTAAGGCCCGAACCTTTGAAATTTGATTTGAATAACTACCCTACCCACTTTGAGAAGACACAAAGTCATTAGTCAGTGAAGTGTTTTGATGCAAAATCTGTTTAGGTTTAGATTTTCTTTTGTTTGTTCTCCACAGGCCTACAGCACAGGACCTTCTAGACAATAAAGATGAATGCCATCACATAGCTATAAAATTCTTTCTTTCTTTCTCTTTCTTTTCTTTCTCTTTCTTTCCTTCTTTCTTTCTTTCTTTCTTTCTTTCTTTCTTTCTTTCTTTCTTTCTTTCTTTTTCCTTTCCTCCCTCCCTCCTTCCCTCCCTCCCTTCCTTCTTTTCTTTTCCTTTCCTTTCCTTTCCTTTCCTTTCCTTTCCTTTCCTTTCCTTTCCTTTCCTTTCCTTTCCTTTCCTTTTCTTTTCTTTTCTTTCTTTCTTTCTTTCTTTCTTTCTTTCTTTTTCTTTCTTTCTTTCCTTTCCTTCCTTTCTTTCTTTCTTTTTTTCTTTCTTTCTTTTCTTTCCTTCCTTCCTTCCTTTCCTTTCCTCCCTCCCTCCCTTCTTTCTTCTTTTCTTTTCTTTTTTCTTTCTTTCTTTCTTTCTTTTCTTTCTTTCTTTCTTTTTCTTTCTTTCTTTCTCTCTCTCTTTCTTTCTTTCTATCTTTTTCTTTCCTTTCTTTCTTTCTCTCTCTCTTTCCTTTCCTTTCCTTTCCTTTCCTTTCCTTTCCTTTTCTTTTCTTTTCTTTCTTTCTTTCTTTCTTTCTTTCTTTCTTTTCTTTCTTTCTTTCCTTTCCTTCCTTTCTTTCTTTCTTTTTTTCTTTCTTTCTTTTCTTTCCTTCCTTCCTTCCTTTCCTTTCCTCCCTCCCTCCCTTCTTTCTTCTTTTCTTTTCTTTTTTCTTTCTTTCTTTCTTTCTTTTCTTTCTTTCTTTCTTTTCTTTCTTTCTTTCTCTCTCTCTTTCTTTCTTTCTATCTTTTTCTTTCCTTTCTTTCTTTCTCTCTCTCTTTCTTTCTTTCTTCTTTCTTTCTTTTAGAGGGAGTCTTGCTCTCTTGCCCAGGCTGGAGTGCAGTGGCACAAATTTGGCTCACTGTAACCTCTGCCTCCTGGGTTC
This sequence comes from Rhinopithecus bieti, assembly GCF_001698545.2. Lineage (NCBI taxonomy): Eukaryota > Metazoa > Chordata > Mammalia > Primates > Cercopithecidae > Rhinopithecus > Rhinopithecus bieti. The sequence continues at coordinate 125,139 of NW_016827507.1, forward strand.
AAGCCATTCTCCTGCCTCAGGCTCCCAAGTAGCTGAGATTACAAGTGCCTGCCACCATACACGGTTAATTTTGTATTTAGTAGAGATGGGGTTTCACCATGTTGGTCAGGCTGGTCTTGAACTCCTGATCTCAAATGATCTGTCTGCCTCGGCCTTCCAAAGTGCTGAGATTACAGGGATGAGCCACCGCACCCCGCCATAAAGATACTTTCTAGTTTGCAAAGTTCATTATTGTGTTTAATCTTCTCAACAGCCCTATGAAATAACAGATATAAAGTGACTTTTACAGTTCTAACTGTTGGACTACAGGAGAGAATGCCTCTTCCTCAGACCAGACTCTTCCCTCCACACGGCAGCAGATCTGCTAAGGTTACACCACTGGTTTTCTTCCCCATGTCTCACTCATTACATTTTTGTGGAAGTCAGGAGACATTTTATTGGCATGTGTACAAGGAGAACTCAAGCTTACTTAACTCATGCATTTTATTTATTTATTATTATTTTTTGAGATAGAGTCTCAGTCTGTTGCCCAGGCTGGTGTGCAGTGGTGTGATCACGGCTCACTGCAGGCTCGACCTCCTGGGCTCAAGAGATCCTCTGACCTCAGCCTCCCAAGTAGCTGGGACTACAGGCACATGCCACCATGCCTACCTAATTTTTTTTTTGCATATTTTGTAGAACCATGATTTAGCCATGTTGCTGAGGCTGGTCTCGAACTCCTGGGCACAGGCGATTATCCCACTTTGGCCTCCCAAAGTGCATTTTTCTCTCCTCTTCTTCTTGGCAACTGGCTGCCAACAGATAGCTGGAGACTTCAGTTGCTTTCAGCCATGCAGAAAACCTGGCAATAGAGGCCAGAAGAAGGCTGCCCAGTCCAGGAGTCTGCTAACCGGGGCAATGGGTCTGAGTTTGAAGCTTAACTATCTCCAGCCTTCCTCCACCATGAGTGGTAAAGAGGATATTTTCACACTCTCATTCTAATCTAGATTTTTTTTTTCTTAGTCCTCAACTGGTTTAGAACTCAGACAGGGAAAAGAGGCATTACATCTGCTGCGTCCTAACCCAAACAGTAGACATATAATGGTGACTTAATAACTTTTGGGTAAGTTCTCCTATTTTTCAGAGGTCTAAAGACCTACATCAAGTCACATATCCCATCAATGAGTTAAGATTACAGCGCATACCTGTCCTCTGCGGCCCAGGGACTTAATGAATCAGTGAATGAGCAGACACGTGTAGAGCTCTTGTCTTATCAGAGACCCATCAGTGCCCACCACAGCCCATGTCTCAAAAGGTTTCTCAGAGAACGCTCTCCCCTCCACGCTCCGAGGGTTTTCAGCAAGGCAATGGTGCCTCTTACTCATGACTCCAATAAGGCAGGTGCCTGGCTCCAGGAACATTTCTTCCAGCTTGTCTAGCCAAGAGCCATACTGATTTCAGGCATCACTAGCCATGTGCCGAATCTGCCATCAATAATTCAGGCAGCTGAGAAGCTGTCTGCTTTTCTGCAAAAACACTGCTCATTCTGCACTCACAGCACCACAGTCATGTTGAAGCAAATGCTTCCTTGTCAGGTGGGAGCAGACAGTAAAAACAAGGAATGACATTTTCTCTCCAGCAAGAAATAAGTAAAAATAAACACTCTTAATGGTAGATGACATCAGATCACAGAGTAACATTATGCAAAGGTCAGAAGGTGGAGCCAAATGCCAAATGCTCAGAGAAAAGATTGCTTTTCTGATGTGGACACCTGTGGTCTCTCCTAATGCCTAATATACTACCAACCACTTGATTGCCCACAGAAAAGATCGTAGCTTTAGGAAAATCTTTCTTTGGCTTCATCTCTTGACATTGTATTTTCTTTCTTCTCTTTGTAACACAAGAAGTGGAAAAAAAGTTTCATTTTCTTATGAAACTAATATTTGGGTACTGGTTAAAATATCTGCTTTTACCATTAATAAGAAGCAGAAGTGTGAAATGTTATCTGATTACATTTTTTAAGTTGTTATTGGAAGAATACAGTGAGATAAAAGATTAGGATTGTGATTACAGTCTACTTCTAGAATAATTATGAAAATGTTATAATTAGGAACATATTATTTGGCTGGTATTCACTTGTCTTTCTTCAGCATAGATCAAGTGATGCTACTTTCCACCTTATAATCTGTGATAACTATGGATTTTATAAGATGTACTGAAGTAATTGCTCACAATGTCTTAAACCTTCTCAAATTTGTATTTTGTTGCCACCACTTTGGACAAAAATCCTAGTAGTCTATCCTTTAATAATCTTCAGAATATGACATATTAGATTTTTTTTTCAATGTGACTTCAGGTCACAAACAGTGGCTCATACCTATAATCCCAGCACCTTGGGAAACTGAGACAGATGGATCACTTGAGCCCAGGTGTTTGAGACCAGCTTGGGCAACACAGCAAAAACTTGTCTCCACAAAAAATACTAAAATTAGCTGTGTCTTGTGGTGAGTGCTGGTAGTCCCAGCTACTCGGGAGGCCAAGGCAGAAGGATCACTTGACCCCAGGAGGTTGAGGCTGCAGTGAGCCATGATGGCACCACTGCACTCTAGCCAGGGGAAAAGAGTAAGCCCCTATAAAACAAAACAAAAAACAAAACTGACTTCAATTTAGCATTCTTGATTCATTTTCTGGAATACTTCCCCCCAGCTCTATCTTCTTCCCTATGTGACATCCTCAAAGCAGGAAATGTATTTGGTTGGTTTTGCTGCCCAAAGTAGTGGCTAGTAGGCCTTGGGCCACCAGACGGCAGCCTTCATGGCCATTTCACTGTAAACTTCACCGCACACATATTGACCTCTCTGCCTTTCCTGTTCGCAGGCATCTCTGAGAGTGGAGCACCACCTGAACATCAGATCTACCTAGGGTCCAGAAACAATGGCGTTTTCTTCACCTTTTGCTGCCAAAAAACAATCACCAGGTAGCAATGACTTAGCGTAATAGCAGTCATTTGTTTTGTTTATGAATCTGGAGTTCACTGAGCCAAGCTAGGAGGTTCTCACATGGAGTCAGTCGTGAAGCTGAAAGCAAGTGGTGTCTGGGCTCTCAGCTGTCTTTACTCACACGCATGGACAGCAACACCTGGGGCTCCTCAGGTCTCTCTCTCTGTGTACATACGGGTCTTAGGGTGCCTCCCAGAGAAAAACCTGCAGGGGCCACATGACCTCTCCTAACCTGGCCTGGGAAGTCACATGGTATCATTTCTGCCACATTCTTTGAGTCAAGAAAGTCCCAAAGCCTGCTCAGTTTCATGAGGAGAGGACATAGGTATCACCTCTTGATAGAATGTGTGTCAATGAATGTGTAGACATAGTTTAAAGCCACCACATATGGTTATCCATTCACTAAACACCTTATATGTCTAGATGCTACATTAAACCCTGTCATAATTTTATTTGATCGTTTTAGCAATCCCATTGGAAAGGCTGTTTACCCGTTTTGGAGACAGAAAAGGACTTAAAAAGCAGAGTGCTTACCTAGCTTCACAGAGCTAAGACGTGTACGTCTAGGTCAAAGCCAGGCTCATGACTATGCGATCAGCTGCTTCCCTGCAGCCTCACCATGCCTAGCATATTGTGGGCTCACTCTCTATATATCTGGCCAATGAATAAGTGAAAGCATAAATATTGGGTTTCAAATTCTGTGCTCTTAAGCATTCAATATTACTTCAAAATAGTTAAGATATTACAAACTCGTCTCTTGTGCTCCAGACCGTGTTTTTGTATTTCCAACTGCTGACCCAGGTCTTTTATTTATTCATTTCTTCATACAAGTATATCTTTGTCTTAGATTTGTCTTAGATTTACAATGGTCCAGACACTTTGCCAGGTGCTAAGAACAAGGACAAGTGGTCCTTGTCATTATGGAGTTTCTATTGAAGAGAGGAGGACAGCATCTAAAAAGACATGATCTTCTGAATTAATGGTTTATAGTTGTGATAAATACTGCAAAGCGTCATCTTGGGGTTGTGATCCAAATAGAATTTTTCTCTGATATTAATGGCACTGTTGCTGCGAGTCTTGTTATTACAAAGGCTAGCTGATGTGTCAGACTAGCTGACGGAATCACCTGTGCTATGTTACCAGACTCCAGTCAGCTGAGGTTGACCAGGCCCCTTGAGCATCAAGGTTTGCCTCTGGGTGCCTGCTCTATGGTTATTTCATTATTATGTTATGATTATAATGTCATGTTTAACATATCTAATTGATTGATTATTCAAATATGGCTTCTCAACATTGGCACTAGGGACATTTGGGCAAAATAATTATTTGCCACAGAGACAGTCCTGTGCATAGTAGGATATTTCGCCATGTCCTAGACCTCTACACACCACATGCCAGAACCACACACTCCTCTAACAGACCAAAATGTCCTCAAGCATTTTTAAATGTCCTCTTGTGGACAAATCTGCTCCCAGTGAGGACCAGTGAGTTAGAGCAAATAGGTGAAAATTCATGAGCTTCTATTCGTTAGCTGTGAGCCCTTAGGCAAGTCGTTTAACCTCTCAAGGCTTAATGGTAATGATATCATCCATAAAACAAGGATATGTATAGTGAGTTGCTCACAAAGTTTTTGTAAGAACTGTAGTAATGTTAGCTAACATTTTTAAGAGCTTGGTATTGGCCCATTATCCTGCTGCTATGAAGAAATACCCAAGACAGGGTAATTTACAAAGAAAAGAGATTTAATTGACTCACAGTTTCTCATAACTGGGGAGGCCTCAGGAAACTTACAATCATGGCAGAAGGCACCTCTTCACAGACCGGCAAGAGAGAGAATGAATGCAAGCAGGGGAAATGCTAGATGCTTATAAAACCATTAGATCTCATGAGAGCTCACTCGCTATCACAAGAACAGCATGGGGGAGACCATACCTATGATCCAATTACCTCCCACCGCATCCCTCCCATGACACATGGGGTTTATGAGGAGTACAATTCAAGATGAGATTTGGGTAGGGACCAAGTCAAATTATATCATGCTTGTTATATTCTAGACACTATTTTAAGTATCTCCATGTATTAACTCCTTGAATACCCACAGAGTTCTCTTGAGATACGATTATTTTTTTCCATCTTATATGTAAAGAAACTGAGGAAACAATATACCTAAAGCCACAGAGGTGCTCTGTGCAACAGATGGAAAGTGAACTCATGAAGGCTGACTCTAGAACTCAAACACTGTACCCCATTTTTCTGTGGTCTGTAATGTGCTTTGGAAAGAGGATCTATTCTTTCTAGCTACCAGGTGCAATATTACCAGCTTATCCCCAATGGCCACTGGTTGCCTCACAAATGAATTCACAAGAGCTACAAAAGGAATTTTATAAGATAAAGTGACATATGGCTTTAGTAAAAAAAAAAAAACAATAAAATAATAAATAATATGTTCTCTATTCTTGGCATCATGTTAAGCACTGAAAATACAGACATGAACAAGGGCCAAGACATGTTCTCAAGTTTCTCAAATTTCCCACCAAATTTCCCATTGTAATTTAGAAGGATCAACCTCTTCCTGTTACATTGCAGGGGCACTGGAGGACTGTGAAGGCCAAAGGTAAATATGTGTCCTGAGGCTGGTTGGTCAGAGGGAGTGAGTGAATGCACATGGCCACTGAGTGGCATGAGGACGGTCCACAGCTTCTCAGAAAGGGTTGGAAGAAAGGGAACCTGGAGACAAGAAGATCAGTTAAAGAAGCTGCTATAGTATCTGTATTAGTCTGTTTTCACACTGCTATAAAGGACTGGCCGAGACTGGGTAATTTATGAAGGAAAAAGGTTTAATTGACTCAACAGTTCTGCAGGGCTGGGTAGGTTTCAGGAAGCTCACAATCATGGTGGAAGACAAAGGGGAAGGAAGCACCTTCTTCACAAGGTTGCAGGAAGGAGAATGAACACAGGAAGAGCTGCCAAACACTTATAAAACCGTTAGATCTCATGAGAATGCACTCACTATTACGAGAACAGCAATGGAGTAAATCACCCCCATGATTCAATCATCTCCATCTGGTCTCTCGCTTGACATAGGGGGTTTATGGGGGTTATGGGGATAACAATTCAAGATGAGATTTTTGGGGAGGACACAGCCAAACCTTATCAGTATCCCAGCAAGGAAGGGAAGCCTCAGTTGAGGCTCTCACAGTAGGAATACAAAGCCATTTGCATGTTTCCAAGGACAGATGAAGCAGAACAGAGATTTGAACACAGGCTGATTCCACAAAGCAGAAGACCTTGTAAGCTACGTAATTTTGGAAAGTTAAACAATATTTCTGAGTTTCAGTTTCCTCATTACAAAACAGTGATAATAGTGCTAACATATCCAGATGCCGTAAAGATTAAATAGGACCAAACCAGAGAATGTATGTAATGCAAGACATTTGTGAATTCCCCAATTAATTTTAGGTACTGTTATAATTACTGTAAAGCATTTAGCACAGACTGGGCCTGAAAACTAGTAGCTTTTCTTACCCAACACTCTTTCCAATGCTTCCAGTCTCTCCCTCACTTCCCTGAGGACAATGTTATTGTGAACACTGACCTAATAAAGATGCACAGAAACCTCTTTTTATAGACTGAATCAATGCAAAGCAAAAGAAAACCCAAAAAGGCAATGTAATTCTCTTTTGTGTTTTGCAAGTTCCATTGGGATTTCCTTTCCAAATGAAGACATTCTATTTCTGTTCCAGGAAATAAAGATATTGGAAATAAGAACGTTCCCCCTTAAGATTCGCTATTCAGTAGCTCAGCAGTTTCTCCATTTTATTTTTTCATTTTCCCATATATCATCTGACTTATATTCACTCTCCTATATTCTCTTGCCAAGAATAGTTGAATACATTTAAAGAGGAAAAAATAGCCATTCAAACCAAAGCATCCAAACCTAACAAATACTGTTTGTTCCTTCAACTAATTCACTCAGCAAATAATTATTGTACACCTACTATGTGCCTGGTTTTGTTCTAGCCCCTAAGAAAACAGATTTATATTAAAAAAGAAAAAAGGAAAGCAAGGTCTCTGCTATCAAGAGCTTTCACTTCAGTGGTGGTGGGGATCAGTAAGGGGAATGAACGTAAGTGATACCATTTAGATCATAATTAAGGTGATTAATAGAATACAAAGGATAGGAAATTAGGAGACACAGGCGCTTTCTAAGACAGAGAAGGCCAGGAAAAGGCTCTCTACAGAGGTGGTATTTGAGCTAAACTTTTTTGACGGTATCGAAAAGCAAGCCATGGGAAGTTCTGGGAAGGTCATGTCTGGTGTAGAGAGAGCAAGTGAAGCTCGTGTACTGAGAAACTGCAGAAGGTCTCTGGCTGGAGTATAGCTGGAGCAAAATGGGAAAGAGAAACCAGGTAAGGGTGACCTTGGAGAGAGGGCAGAGGGCAGGTCATATGAAATCTCCTAAGCTATGGTAGGAACTTTGGATTCTTATTCTAAAAGAGGTTAATAGGGACTTAAAGAAGAGCCAGAGAAGGTGTTGAGGGTATAGACTGATCAGGTTTACATCTGATATGATCAGACTGGCTGTTGTGTAGAGAAGAGAAGCAAGGCAGAGAGGACAGGCTGGAGGCCATTGTAGTAGATGCTGATCTGAGCCAGAGATGATGGTGTCCAGGCTGGGACAGTTGTAGAAAAGATGGCAAGAGGTGCTTACATGTGGGACTACTGGGTGGCAGAGTCCCAGGATTTGCGGACAGACTGTGGGTATCTTATGAAATAAATGGAGTAGTAAAGATGACCACCAAATGTTTTTGCTTGGGCAATTGTGGAGAGGGTGGTGTCGTTTTCCGAAATGAGGGAGGTTGCAGGAGGAACAAGTTTCAGGGTGCAGAGGTGAAACTTGCAACTCAAGCTGTTTGTGGTAAGCTGGTTGAGTGAGAGAGCAGCCTACTAGACATTCTAAAAAGATCCTACAGAACCACTCACTAGGTGGGTTCATATGTGGATGGATCAGCAGAGATGTTAAAGCTCCAACCTCTGCTAAATAATTTACTAAGTGAGGATTTATTAACATTAACCACCTGAAATGCACCTAGCACAGTACTAACAGGAACTTGGGGAAGAAAAAACTGAAGAAAACACAGTCCCTGCCCTCAAGGTGCTTACAATGAAGAAAAGACACAAAAATCAATTAGTGATACACATGATTGAATGAGTTTTTAAAAAGAAGTTTGAAAGTACCTGTGCCAAGACAGAACAGAAGGTAAGTGACAGAGGGACCATTTTGCAAGACTCTGAAAGAGGATAGAAGGAGCTGAGTTGCATGTTACAAAATGAATTGGAGTTCACAGGTTGGGGAAAAAGAGGAAGTTGGAAGAGAATGTCCAGAAGTCATGTAGGTGTGGAAAGGCTAGTGCTGGATACTCCACGTTGTCCTGTATGTGTGGTGAAGAACACCAAAAGATTGGTTTAAAACAAGATTTGAAAGCTGCAGAGGCCCAAATATATGAAGTCTGCAGAAGGAGCCTGTATTAGTGAGGATTCTCTAGAGAAACCAGAATGAAATATAAATATGTATGTGTAAGTAGTTATTATAAAGCATTTACTTACATGATTATGGAAGCTGGCAAGTCCAAAATCTGCAGTGTGGGCCAGCAGGCTGGAGACCCAGAAGAGTGGATGGTGTAGATGAAGTCCAAAGGCCATCTGCTGGAGAAGCCCCTCTTGCTCAGGGAGACCTGTGTTTTTGTTCTATGCAGGCCTCCAGCTGATTGGATGAGGCCCACTCACATTATGGAAGACAATCTGCTTTAATCAAAATTTACTGCTTTCAATGTTAATCTCATCCAAAAACATCCTCCTTAAATTGACACATAAAATTAACCATCACTGAGCCCAGTGCAGGATTTGAAAAGAAACAATCAATATCCAAAACCCAATCTTACCATGCTAGTTGAGTGAACCTGGAAAACAATTACAATACTGACTATTTATTGTGTGATTGAGACTATAGGAATTATTTTATTTTAACTCATTCAATCCTTGCAGCAACCCATTAACAGAAGTATCGAGAATATCATTTTACAGAGTAGTAAATTGTGTTTAACCTGTCCAAGGACAGAGGAAGCAGAATTGGGATTTGAACACAGACTGATTCCAAAACCTATGCTCTTTAACAAGACTGTGCTGTGACTTTTTTGAGACACTGTTTATCAAACTCCCCTACGTATAAAAATTAGGCATACTAAGACCTGGTAAAAATTAAGTGGCATAAAATCAGCTGGCAAGGTGGCTGAATCTTCATAGGTGGTAAATAAATTCTAGTACCCTTTCTGTCACATAATCAGATGAGTTTTTCCATTCATTCATTCATTCATTCATTCATTCATTCATTCATATATTTAACCAATAATTATTGGATCCCAATTTTGTTACTACCATTAGTAGTAGCCTTTGTAGAGTGAGATGATCGGCCTCTTATCCTCCATCAGCCATGGACTGGGCATGAGTAATATTCTGCATTGGTCATGAAATAAAATCCAAACTTCTCAATACAGCCTCCAAGGCCTTTCTCACTTGAGCTCCCATTGCTACCTCCCCTCCTCATGCTCTGTGCAGTACATGACACCTGTATTGACCATATGTGGCCACATTCCAGGCAACCAAATGGACTTGTTGTGAGTGTTACACAGACATCTCAGTGCTAAGCTGATTATCTCATTTTTCCTATTATATTTGCTGCTATATCTTTATAAGAAGTACTATTATTTTTATTATATGGGAATTACTACTACAGTTGTAATGGTAGCTCTAATTTATTCATTTAGAAATAAACTATCGCAAGAACAGAAAACCAAATACCACATGTTCTCACTCATAGGTGGGAATTGAACAATGAGATCACTTGGACACAGGAAGGGGAACGTCACACACTGGGTCCTATTGTGGGGAACGGGGAGGGAGGAGGGATAGCATTAGGAGATATACCTAATGTAAATGACGAGTTAATGGGTGCAGCATACCAACATGGCACATGTATACATATGTAACAAACCTGCACGTTGTGCATATGTACCCTAGAACTTAAAGTATAATTTATATATATATATAAATTAT